>NC_061121.1:16151690-16241847 GCF_002878395.1 Capsicum annuum
TATGTATATGTATATATATATATATATATGTATATGTATATATATATATATAGAGAGAGAGAGAGAGATATTTATATATATATATAAACTCTTGCATTCGTACTATATATATCACATCCACAAGTATATTACCTTATAATAGAACACGTTCATTATATTCTGATGAAATATCTGTTATATATTACATTATTATGACTGTAAATACGTACTCTAAACATCACCTTTCAAATACGTACTATAGAGATCAGTTTTCATCTTTCAAATACGTATACAACAGTTTTCAATGGTCTATCCCAACGGTATGATATAGATTAGATTATTTTTTAATAAAGTAAATATATTATATTATATATGTAATCTAATATATTATTTTTATTAATAACAATAATTATATACATAATCTAATATATTATTTTTACTAATAACAATATTATATATGGGATATAATTACTTTTTAAAAATAATTATTTACTTTTTATCTTTTTTAAATCCAAAATCAACCAAATGTGGTTTGTTTTTAAAATTTTTATTAATATTATTTAAATTAAAAATGACCACAAGTAGTCATTTTTTTTAAATTTAATTTAATTTGATAATTTCAATAAAACACGACCACAAGTGATCGGTATACAAAAAGTAATTTCTTTTTATTTTAAATAAAAATCGACCACAAGTGGTTTCTTTTTTAAAAAATTTTTCTTTTTTTTTTAAAATAACAAAACCGACCACTTTTATTTAAAAAATAATTAAAAAGAATTTTTAAAAACCGACCACTTGTGATCGGTTTTTGGAATATTTTTTTAAAACCGACCACTTCTGGTCGGTTTTTTTATTTTTTTAAATTTTAATTTTTAAATATATAATAATTAATATAAAAATTATTGGAATATTTTGTTTTGATATTTTATAATAATAAAATGATCACATGTGGTCGCTTTTTTTAATAAAATTTTTTTTAAAAAAAAAATTAAAAAACCGACCACAAGTGGTCGGTTTTTTGCAATCATTTTTTGTGGTCAGTTTTGGGTAGTCAGTTTTTTCGATTTTTTAGTAGTGTATTATGTCCTTGATCAGATTCTAAGTTGGGTACAAGGGTGTTTGAAATGTTGTGAAGGTGTATAATACCTAAATATTATGTTTGGAGGGTTGTATGGACATCTTTAAGAGAGGAGAGTTTGTGTTAGACTATGAGATTTTTCTAGATAGTCTTCTTTTCAATAGTTTCTTTTAATATTATGTTTAGTTTTATTTAAAAAAAAATGGTAGTCCTTATTTTATGAAGTGTGTCTTATAAGATAGTGTGTCTTGTAAGACTCATGTAGCTATAAGTGTAGTCTTTTGTAAGATGTTGACTATGTATGTATGAATGAATGAAATAGCTATCGCTGAAACTTTATCTTCTCCTTCTCTTAAGCTCCAAATTTTAACCAACTATCAAGAGCCATTCTTCTTGAGGGATCTGTGAAAGCAAAGAGCTGAACAACAATAACAACGGCACCCAACAACTTCTTGGATGAAGGCCCTTCTATGTTTACAGGAGAAAATTATCACATATGAGTGATAAAGATGAAGGCTTATCTCAAATCTCTTAGTCTATGGAAAGTATTTGAAAGTGAAAATGATCCCCCTCCACTGAGATCAAATCGAACTGCTGCACAAATGAAGATGTATAAAGATGCAAAGTCCAAGAAACCAAAGGCTCGAACTTGTCTTTATTGAACACTTTCAGATGTGATTTTCACAATAATAATGGTTTTTGAAACACCTAAAGAAGTATGATAGAAGGTAAAAGAGCAGTTCAATAGAAGTGACAAAGTGAAAACTGTTAAATTCTTAACTCTCAAAAGAGAATTTGAGATGTTAAGGATGAAAGAAGGAGATACCGTGAAGGAATACTCTGTCAAACTTCTGAAAATTGTAAACAAAATAAGATTATTTGGTAAAACTTTTCCAGATTCAGAGGTGGTGGAGAAGATGATGATAAGCTTACCAGCAAGGTTTGAGTCCAAGAATTCAGCAATAGAGGAATCTTGTGATTTGAAGACTTTATCTGTCGCAGAGCTGATTAGCAGGTTGCAAGCCCAAGAACAAAGAACAAGTATAAGAGATGAAGAAGTTGAAGAAGTGGCATTTCAAGCAAAGCACAAAGGCAAGAAACCTATGAAGGACAATAGGATGATGGAAGGAGATAAAGTAGCAAAGAGAAAGTCATGGATGAAATCTTTGTAGAAAGGAAAATTTCCACCTTATGTCTACTGTAAAAGAGCCGATCATCAAGAAAAGGACTGTTGGTTCAAGGGAAAGCCATCAATTCAGTGTAGATTTTGCAGAAAAATAGGTCATAGTGAGAAAAATTGTAGGGCTAAGCAAAATCAACCACAACAACACCATGTTCAGCAGGCAAACTTCACTGAAGAGTCAGAGAGGAAGAAAGATTTTTTATGGATACTTATGAAGAAAACACAACCAACCAATCCAAATGGTTCCTAGATAGTGGGTGCACGAGTCACATATCATATAGTGAGCTCATGTTTCATACACTTGATAAGTTACTCAAAGCTAAAGTTAGGATGGGGAATAGTGTAACATTAGAAGCACATGGAAAGGGTTCAGTTTCCTTTCAAACTAAACAAGGTGCAAAGCTTATACATGATGTGTTATATGTTCCTTCTTTAGTATGTAACCTATTGAGTGTTGGTCAAATGATGTCTAAAGGTTACTCCTTATTTTTTAAGGGAAAGCATTGTTTGATTTTTGATACTGATGATACTTTGATTGAGAAAGTAGAAATGGTGGATAGGATCTTTCCAATAGATGAAAAGTTTGATAGTGCCAATTTTGTAAGCTTGGACGATTCATGGTTATGGCATAGAAGATATGGGAATTTTAACTATGTCATTTTAAGGTCTATGTATGAGAAGGGATTGACTATAGATTCACCTGAGATTTCACTATCTAAAGAAGTGTGCAGGTCTTGTCAGATGGGTAAGTTTCAAAGGAAAGCATTTCCTAAAACTGCTACTTAGAGGGCAACTGAAAAGCTTGAACTTATTCAAACTGATGTATGTGAACCTATGAAGACATCGGCCTTGGTTTAAAACAAATATTTTGTGTTGTTTATTGATGAATTGGGTGTATTTTTGATAACAAGTCTCAAGTATTTTCAGTTTTTAATAATTTTAAAGCTTTCACTGAAAGATAGAGTGGCTGTAAGATGAAGGCTTTGAGGTCTGACAATGGAAGTGAATACACTTCAAATGAGTTCAATTAGTATTGTAAAGATACGGGAATTGATCTCAAGATGAAAGAAAGTTATTTCCCAGGACAAAATGAAGTCTCGGAGAGAAGGGAGAGAAAGAACAGGATGGTAGTTAAAATGGCTAGATGTTTGTTGCTTCAAAAAACTACCGCAAAGTTTTTGAGCTGAAGCTATTTCTACTACAGTTTATTTGTTGATAGGCTGCCAACTAAAGTTGTGGGGTGATAAAACTCCTATTGAGGCATGGAGTGGGAAAAGGCCATTTGCCAAGCATTTCAAAATCTTTGGTTCGATGTGTTATTCTCATATTCCTTCTGTCAGAAGAAGCAAGCTTAAGCCAAAAGGTGAATTGGGAATCTTTATTGGTTATTCATTGCAAGCCAAAGGTTATAGAGTTTTTAACTTGCAAACAGAAGGTATTTCCATCAGAAGAGATGTAATAGTGCATGAGCATGCTTATTGGAACTGGGATAAGGAGCAAGTAGAGAAAAAAATACAGGTTATCTAAACTTGAATCCATTGCTTGAAACACAACCATTTGGCTCTGAAAATTTGGAAGAAGCTGAAGAATTAGATGTTGAATCCTCACTTAATTCACCAATTTTGAAGACAAGGTCCCTTTCTGAGATAGATGAAAGATGCAATGTTGCAATCTTGGAACCCAATACCAATCAAGAAGCATCAAAATATAAAGTTTTAATTGAAGCCACGAAGGAGGAGATTGGTATGATAGAGAAGAATTACACTTGGAAGCTGGTTGATAAACCTAAGACAAAAATATATTAGGGGGTGAAATGGGTTTATAGAACCAAACTTGGTAGTAATAGCAATAGTGATATTAATATTAATATAACGCATATGCGGTACCAAAATGAACACCAATATCATGTACTACTTAGGGGCCATAATAGGGTCAATATGCCAAGATAAATGACACTCGACCCCCAAAAGCTATACTCATATGGAGAAAATATCAACACAGACAATATACTTTATACACTACAAAAAGAAATAAGTCTTGGAGTAGTAACATAATCATGAATTCAACAACAAGGAACATAATAACCATTATCAATTCATCAAGACATATAATTATCAATGGGTATGAAAAATCTAATGCACATAACAAGCGATTAATGCAAGAAATAAAAGCACACCTAGAACGGTTAAATCTGAAATCAAATGTCTGACGGGCATAGGAAGAATAAATTTGAATGGGTTCAAAGTCGAACCAATCGGCTAAATCACCAATTGAGGCACCAAGCGTGCTACTTATAACTAAAGATGACACAAATCACGAGGCTCATTTGAAGGAGATGAATGGATAGAAATTCCATATCGGGGACACTTTCTAGACCAGTAATCGATCTCTCTGTGGTCGTAGAAACTCCTAAAGCATGAACATAGCAAGCACACAAACTGAGCATCAGTTGGCCAACTGATGCTGAGCGAAATCTCTAGAATTATGTCCATCTTTCCGCAATCATAGCTGTCTCACATACTCTAGGCAGAGGGTAATACATTCTAACTTTGTCTGATCAACTATCTCATAGTCTAAAATACTACGTAGAGCTAATGGGATACAAATAAAGTTGAAATCTATCTGAAGGATCCTCACTCCCGATACAATATCAATAGCACAATACTAATGGCATGGCCTCTTGCCGTCATTTCCATAAGCCTTAATACCTGTGTTATTTGTGGCCCTCTCATAATCAACATCTTAAGTGAAGGAAAACTCAGCATCTATCAAGCTCTCCGACGCCAAACGAAGTGGCAATGCTAAACCTCTAATGATTCTATGAACCATTCTTGGCTCAGAAGGATATAACATAGGAATAAGTATGGCCCACTCGATAAATCCAATCTCTTAATCAAAAACTGATAAAAAGCCCCAATGAACTCCAATAAATCCAACTCTGATCTAAGAACTATTCAATAAATTGAATTTCATATACAGATGTGAGGGATCTACGACATGACTCGGATTCCTAATGCTGAACCTCGAAGGCTGAAGTAATCACAATTTTAATAGGAGCCTAATTTGGCCCTAAAATCCTTTGGATGATGCTGAAGATTTTCGATATCACTCTCTGACACTCTAGTCTGATGCTGCACAAAAACTCTGAAAATATGTGCTATAGTCTTATCCATATTTATCCAGATCATCGACTATCTTGCATCGTTCATTAGAGATAGAATAGAGTCCAAGGATGTGTTCGAGGTTCATAGTAACACGGACACACAATAAGGAGTCAAGAAGTGAATTTCATAAAATGTCCATATAGCCTCCCAAATATAGGTTACTAATATTTTTGCACCGATCCACAAGACTCTACTAACACTTAGTTCTTGTACTAATACACCGGTGAAACCCTGGCTCTAATACCAACTTGTCACGAACTAATTTCTTAGGTCATGATGACATCTACTATAACCAACATGTAGGCAAGCCAAGCCCGTAGTTCAAAATAGCTAGTAAGGAATGCCAAATAGAATAAGGCAAGGATGCAGAATAAATATAACAAAAGATCAATTACATGAATAAATCCCAAAACCTGATGGTATCAGTACAAGAGCTTATAATATAATAAGAGTACGAGAGTGAAATATCAAGGGAAATACATCTAAACTACTTTTCTCCGAATACAACATAAAGACTAGTCTAGTACATAAGAGGGAGGAAAGTAATACTCCAAACATCGAGAGATGGCTCTATATATCCGAACCATGGCTGCTCCACATGACACAAATATCAATGAAGATAACCCGTACTGTGATCAGTAAGCTGTAGAACTGTAGTATGAGTACCAAATGAGAGATACTCAGTAGACAACTGCCAACCGAGCTCCAAAGACAAAGCAAATTTATAAAACATATAAATAGAATGAAAGCTACACCCAAGAGTCCATAAATCATATAACAAGACAATGAGATAACAAGGAACAACTATCCTATTCATATCTAGTAGACCAACATAATAAGGCTAAGTAAGTAATAAGGGTGCACTATATTATTCTAGCCATACTTAGGAATCTCAACATTATTCCATCCAAGGTCGTTTTGACCAAATGTGGATTCCACACCCATATTCTCGAGTTTTCCACTTTTTGACCAATAGGTCGAATGAGCTCGGGTGCATTTCGACCTAAACAAAAGATCTACCTCATCTAAAATTGATATTTCAGATCTATTGGACTAGTCAAAATTTACATCTGAGATTGTTTTGCTGAAGTTTTTACCCGTTGAACGTTTGAAACTAGCAATGACATCAAACTAGGGAATTGACTCTAAAACTAAAAGAATTGCTTGGTAATCGAACCGTCGATCCCAAAATGTAATAAATGATTTGTGGCAGCTATGGAGAAGCTCTAACGACAAAGATAAACTGAAATATGAAAAATAGCCGAAAGGATCATTACAATATGCCAAAAGAATTTGGCGTTATGGTGGATCTACCTTGAACAACAAAATGAAAGGAAAGTATTTTCAGTTAATCAACTTTCATATAAAAGCATAGAAAACAAAAAATATCAAGAAAAAGTTTAACCAATTAGAATTTTCACAGGGAAGTTAGCAGTAGAAAGTTAACTTCAGGTCATTGTAAAATGCATGGTCTAACACATTACCCATATCATGGGAAAAGTCATCGTTTTCACCCCAAACTATAGTGGAAAAATCAAATCCACACCTAAACTATATAAGTGACCTATTACACACCTTAACTATAAAAAAGTGATACTTTTTACTCCCTAGATCTGACATGGAAAATACATAATTATT
Source organism: Capsicum annuum (assembly GCF_002878395.1). NCBI lineage: Eukaryota > Viridiplantae > Streptophyta > Magnoliopsida > Solanales > Solanaceae > Capsicum > Capsicum annuum. The sequence goes on from NC_061121.1 coordinate 16,158,733, forward strand.
TAAATAAAAAATGACGCGTTTAAATTAAAAATTAATGAAAAAAATAAAAAAATTAAAATACTTCTCCCCCAACCCCCTACATCCATATCCCCACCCCCACCAGCAAACAATCATCTTCTTCATCACCCCCACCCCCAAACCATCATATTCTTCATCACCCTCACACCCAAACTCCAATCCTACCCCCAAACCATCTTCTTTTTTATCACTCCCACCCTAACCAACACAATTTCTTCATCACCCCACCTTCAAATTCCAACCCCATCCCCAAATAACACAATTCAACCTCCACTTTCATCAAATAAATGTCAATTTCACAATGAACAAAATCAAATTGTATTTGAAATTTAAACGTGCAAAATAAATTTTTATTAAAAAAAATATAAAATTTTGTAGCAAGGATGTTTTCCAGTGAATTCTCATCAAAAAAGTCGGGTTCATCGTCGACTTTCTGCTCTCTCTCTGTTAATTATTAATCCATCCAAAAATGGAGCTTGCTACCATATTAGTTTTTTTTTTAAAATTATAGATGTAAAACAAATAGAAAAAGTATGAAAATGTGTTGGTCATTACCATTTAAAACACAGAGGCCAACAGTTGGGTGGCCATTTTTTCAAACAATAATGGCCATTATAGCAGAGAATTTTTTTTCAAGAAAAGACAATGGGTTACGGATGAAGAACATTATTAAAAGAAATTAATTGTTATGGTAATTTTGTTGGTGGGATAAAGTTTATGGTGGTGAATATGGTATACTGGAGGTAATGAAGGTTTTGGATATTGACAACAATGGAGGTTTTAGACATTGAAGGAGAAGGGAACAAAATTAAATTAAAAAGAAAAATTTATGAAAATAATAAATTTATTATTTTTTTGGATTATGCTGACATGGCGCTAACGTGGCAGCACGTATAAAACACCACACCACATACAAGTGGTGTAATGCGTGACAGGGTGTAAAAAGTATCATTTTTTTTACAGTTAAGGTGTTTAATAGGTCACTTATATAGTTTAGGTGTGGATTTTAATTTTGGACAATAGTTTGGGGTGCAAACGATGCCTTTTCCCCCCATATCATCCCTGTTATGCAAAATTCCATTGTTGATGGGATAAGCTATATCGAATTAATGGCACGATTTCAAGTAAGACTTTTACAAGAAATAATTATCATTTTTTCTCTCTATTTCAAGAAACAATTGTTATTAGACTTTTTAATGCATAATTAAATAATTGGAGGTTATGAATATAAAGGAATTTAGAGTTATAAATTTTATTAATATGTCACGACTCAAATCGGGTCCCTAACCGTGACAGACATCCCGAACCATGAAGGCTCGGGCGTCCCTATCTGTCTGGTAATTATGCACATTATTCATTTACTATAGGAAAAATGCAGAATTATATAACAGAACGGAATCATGGTCATAAGTCTGATATAATTCAACAATGAAAAATAAAATTCAAAACCATCTGATAACATCTAAAAATCATCTGCGAAATCTCTGCTACATGACTAATAACAACCATCTGAAAACTGGGACAAAGCCTCCAGTAGACCAAAATCATGACTAACGATAAATGTCAGAAAATAAATAGGCCTTCTGAAATATAGAAGGCTCACCAACTGAACTCTGCACTTCTGTCTGAAGAAATCTATTGCTTATCAAGACCCCTAGATTATGCCTCAGAACCTCGAGGTTAGGGGGTCAATATAATTGTACTGGTATGTAGAGTAATCCAAAATAAAGCTTTTATATAAATGAAATAATTGAGAGCTAGACATATAACATCTCATAAGATATAAGTTCAAAATACATGGGCATTGCTGATAAAATCATACAAAAATTTCTATCACTGCAATTCATGATCTTTGTATTACTTCTAAGTTAGGTGGCACTCCTCTACAAGTCTGCTATTCCACGTGCTATATGAAATCCACCATTGACTCAACGTGGAAGCCCCCAACCTAAGTGTGCCACAACGGTGGGAGTGTTTGAGTTTGATACGCCACAGGGCACTAGGCCAGCGTATAATAATATACCTAAATTGATAAATTACAGTTTTTGGCAATGAGTTTTATGAACTCGTGCCTTCTTAGGGGAACCACCTAAGATCTCTTTATGATCAATTTAGTCTGTTCTAAAACATGCGCAATTCTAGTTTAAAAATTTGAAAATCTGATTTCAAACATGTATTCTATTCTGTTCTGAATTATCATGGCATTATCTGAGTTGGTGTCGTCACACCAAGACTTGCAAGTCCTATTTCTAAGCCATAATGCATCATGCATGATTCTTTCATCAAAACTCAATTTAGAGCACCCAAACATGCAAATAGTATAAGATATTTCATGTTCTGAAAGCACAAGTCAAAACTATGCAGGGATGATCATTCTTTCAATAATAATGTGGTGGTCCTGAAATCTTTGTCAAACCATGCAATTCTTTTCCTTATTTATTCATATTCAATATTTATCAATACAAACAACCATCTCCTTTGAATTCAAAAATCATATTCAAGTCATAGCAATAATCAAGATATTTCATACTATACTTTTCAAGATACATTTCAAAACAATTCATATCATGTGAACGATGGGAAAAATCATAACGAGAGAGGGATTCATTATAATTCATGCTCTTAATTGAATATTCATCCTTAAACACATACATACATATATATAGAGTTTCAAATCAACTTGGGGGAAGGCCTAAAGACCAAAACAATGTCATTGTGACTTCTAAAACATGATTATAAATCCTAAATCTAAACCCTTTTTCTTAAAATCATGATTTCTATGCCCATGAGATTTTTAGGAAAAATCCACGTACCTTAAATTATCAGATCTAAAATATAGAACCTAGATCTTGATAGATGAAACCCGGATCTTGATTTGTTTCTTGGAGATATTGAACTTAAGGCTTCATTTTCTTGAATTTCTTGTTCTTGGAGAAAATCGTAATTTGATGTTATTTTGAAAGTGAAGAGGAAGTTTTTGATGTTGTAAAACTGATAGTGATTGATTAATAATGCTTAAGGGGTGATTTAATTCGTGTGAAAGGTTTTTGGAGTGAGGGAAAGACCAAAATACCTTTAAGGAACCCAAAAAAATCGCATAATTGCATTAATTGACGACCAGGGATGATGGGCCGTCACTCAGGTGATAAGTCATCACCCAGGTCGTCACTTTTGGGCTATTTTTCACCATTCACTGCCTTAGGCTGATGACCAGGTCTGACGGGCCGTCACACAGTTGATAAGTCGTCAGCCTCGTTGTCACGTTTTGGCAGACAGACTCTTCGAAGTAAAATAAGCGTAAATTTCGACTCCTATATCGGATTAAAGCAAAACTAGTGGCGTTGGAAAGAGGACTCAAATACCTTTCATTTTATATAAATTAGGCCTCCTAATTAGTTATATACAAATATTTATGGGAGATTGAAGTTGACCCAAGTTTCTACGCTCACTCAAACTCGAACGATAGGAAAGTTTTCAACTCGTCCTAGAGTTTGGGGACCTCTATGATCTTAATTCATTCCCAAATAGATTCACACACTACATAAATGATTAACACACTATATTTACATTGGATTTATGACTTTTGTATCATCTACGCACAGAAACGACATTTTTTGTTCTAGTCCAAAATACGGGGTGTTACATTATCTCCCCCTTGGGATCATTCATCCCCGAATGATGGGTAGGAATGTTAAATTCTTAAAGGTATGGAATAACATAGACATGATACGTATTCTAAGAAAATATATATCCGAGCTGAAACATTTAAACTTCTATCATGAAACTTAATTCTGAGCTGACTTGACTTTACTTGCTTTAAGGAGCTAATTCATGCTGAGAGTTTAGGATTCCTTTGAAGTGTTCCTGATCAAATCATACATATTAAATTGAGAAGTGATAACTTACGCAAGTATGAATCATGAGACAATTGGACTTAGATAGTATCAGGGTATTACACTATCCGAACTAAAATACTTGGGAAAATTTGAGATTATGCACTGAACTCTTATAAACTGAGTCATGTCTAAATAGTAGAATCTGAAACATGAGGTTTGGACTGAACTGGATTCGCAATTTACATAGATGGAATAGATTATCTCTTCAACACCCTTTATAAAGAAGTTCTAGTAGCATTAGGGAGTAAAGAATCTTAGGCATGATTTACACAAGACATCCAACTAAGGGATCACAACCTTGCACTACTCTACTGCATGGAAAATAGACATTTAACTCATAAGCTAGGATAGAATTTCTGGGCCATTGGCAATGCAACTTCTAACTTTCAAGCTTAGCACACTTCTAGAATACTCCCTTAACTATACTATCCCCTTCAAATACCATATACATTAGATTCAACTTATAACTCTCATATAGGCATTGATAACTCTTTCTACTAATGTCTAAAGTAGCTTAAATCCCTTCACTGTGATCGAGCCTAACTCTAAATCATAAAATACAACCTGTCACACCATAATACTAGTCTAAACCATATGATTCAATCTTCCATATCCTCTTTAGAGATCACACCCTAAACATAACATGCCTTATCACTTTAATGACCAACTCTGAACTCTTACTATGGATTCACTAGCGCATATTACGTTTCTCCACTTAAATCCCAACATGTTATTCAAGCCTATCTTTATAAACACATATGAACTTCAAGGCAAACACCCATAAAGACATACTTCACACATTCTCTAAACCACTATCAATATAAATCCCACGCGCTACCCCAAGAACATACACACACAAATTTTAACTAACCATCACATGTATCAGAGACTTGGCCCCAAATCTTACGTTACATTTATGGCCTTATCCAAAACAAGCATACAATGATCTTTCATCAACAATAAATATTCCCTTATCACCACTATCATTTCATAAGGATACGTCACTAAAAGGTTAGAACATAAGACCTTGAAGAATGGAAGGATATTATATGAAACTTGACACTTAACTGAATCCTAAGGAATAACGAATCAACATCATGGATTCATCAAAGTGATCTAAGTTGAGGGCATACCTGGCTATAAGCTGAATCTCGCCAATTGTTGGGCATGCATCATGAGTTATGGAAATCGAGCACACTATAAAGCATGAGTACATGAGTCATAAGCTGCATGACCATAACTTGGATTTCATAACTTATGGAATGTGATTTCGACTACTGAAATGAACTGGAATTCCTTATGTAGGAACTGGAAGAGCACGTGATTCTCTATCATATACATGAAAATAAACTATGATCATGGAACTGAAATGTAAGGCATGAGTAGGTATTGGGATAACTGAAAAATACTGAGATAAGAATGGGTTGAGTCTCACTCTCACTTTCTGATGTTCTATATCATACTGACATCACTATTACAATCTGAGAGCCTGACTTGGTTATTTGTTCTATCATCTTCCCCTTAGCTTCAAGCCATCATCACATTCATCTTCATGGACATCAACTGTTCAAACTTAATGTCTAGTACTAAACATGATTTACAACCCAACCTGACACACAATTCTCATAAAACATTCATCGTTAATCTTAAGCCATTATTCTTACATCCATATTCTACATTTAAATTCAAGCCTATAGTCTAGCATCAATCATCTACCACCAATGAAGAATGCAACATAATATACTAGTTCATCAAATTAGGACATTCTATCAAAATACCTCAAAAATCTACTATATACCTTCTCACAAGTAGTACTAGTTTACAACTACCAATGAAAAGAAGGTCAAGGTAGGGGTAAAGTCACATAATAGACATGGTCAACCTTAATCTTATATTATAACCCCATACAATCTTATCTACTTATACGGCTTTCTCACATCACACTTACTTACCCAAGCGTATATTTAGACTACCTTCAAATTCCAGAATCGACCATGAGTCTATAATTATAACTTACTAGCTCATCTAGCCATTTTCATACTTCAAGCAGACAACAATTCACCTTAACTAATAACTCCTTCTCTACCTTCTACTAAACTAATACACAAGGACGTATCACTTCATTACCAACTCAATCTCATGCAAAGAGATTTGTCTATACATATATTCAATAAATCACCCTTACCACTTTTCTTGTCATTATGCCACTAAACCTCAGTTCCAACCAACACAAGAACAACAAGATGAATAACAAGTTGCTAGTGAATCGAAATAGGCCCCACATGGCACCACTAGACTTTGATTTTGTTTTTTTTAACAATAAAATGAGAGGAATGACAAGATAACTATGCTAGTAAATCAAAAGAGCCTCACACGGCTTCACTAAACTTTGCGTTTCAACAACACAATGATAACAAGATTACAAGGGCTAAAAACTTGTTACACAATAATTAATGATCTAAGAATACATATCTTACTCAGTATGAATACAAATCTGAGTCAAACACTCCCTCCACAAACTACCATACAATCTATACATACCATAGGCACCATATTAGTCTATTATTATAAAGGGGTAAATCATCCTCAAATATCGGTTATTCAAATAAAATGTTAAGTTACACAAAAGTCACCCTCACTCTAACTTCTAACTTTGTGACTTTATATCACTAACTTCTTGGTCTAATCTAATTACCAATAGGTCATGACACCGACAATTTAACCTATACTACTACTCGAGTGGAAATATAGTTCCAACATCCTGCTACACCTCATTCCCTCTTAAGCGTGACATCTGCAAAAAAAAATTTTTAGAAAAGGATTGAATACCCTTAATACCGCAGGCTGAAATACATGATTTCATCAAAATCAAAGTTCACACTAGAATCAATACACTCTGAGGTACTAACGGTCTCTTTATAAGTCCTTGCATAATTTTTGAAATCTTATATGGCTTAATCAGAAAGGACCATACCATTTAGATTCTAGACTTCTGCACTTGATTCACCTCAACAATGAGACATATCTAAGAACATCAAATTAAGGAAAGATTTGGGATAGCTTTACTTTCATATATGCAACACCAAGCATGAATTAGAGTATCAAAGATGAACACTCTAAATCCATAGCATGAACTAGAACATGAAGAAAGAAAAGCATTCCTAAACACCTAGTAGCCTCCTTCTTATAAGTGTGGCGCGCTACACACCTATAAAAAAGACTCTATTCGATGCGATTTTGCCGACACCCTGGGACCATGAACCGTGCTCTGATACCAAGTTTGTCACGACTTGAACTGGGCCCCTGGCTGTGATGAACATCCTGAACCATGAAGGCCCAGGCGTCCCTATCTGTCTGGTTATCATGCACATTATTCATATACTATAAGAAAAATACGGAATTATATAATAGAACAAAATCATGGTCATAAATCTGATATAATTCAACAATGAAAAATGAAATTCAAAACCATCTGATAACATCTGAAAACCATCTGCAAAATCTCTACTACATGACTACTAACAACCATCTGAAGACTGGGACAAGGCCACCAGTAGACCAAAACCTTGACTAATGATAAATGTCTAAAAATAAATAGGCCTTTTGAAATATAGAAGGCTCACCAACTAAACTCTGTACTTCTATCTAAAGAAATCTACTGCTTATCAAGACCCCTAGATTATGCCTCAGAACCTGGAGGGTAGGGGTCAATACAATTGTACTAGTATGCAGAGAAATCCAAAATAAAGCTTTTATATAAATAAAATAATTGAGAGCTACTCATAAAATATCTCATAAGAATAAGTTTGAAACGTATGGGCATTGTTGATAAAATCATAAAAAACTTTGTTATTGCAATTCATGATCTTTGTATTACTTCTTAGTTAGGTGGCACTTCCCTACAAGTCTGATATTCTACGGGCTATATGAAATCCGCTATTGACTCGGCGGGGAAGCCCCCAACCCAAGTGTGCCACAAGGGTTGGAGTGTCTGAGTCTGATACGCCATAGGGCAATAGGCCAGCGAATAATAATATACCTAGATCGGCAAATCATGATTTTAGGCAATGAATTTTCTAAAATCGTGCCTTCTTAGGGGAACCATCTGAGCTCTCTTTATGCCCAATTTTAGTCTATTCTAAAACATGCACCATTCTAGTTTCAAAATCTAAAAATCTAACTTTAAACATACATTCTATTCTGTTCTGATTTAATATGGCATTATCTGAGTTAGTATCATCACGCCAAAATTTGCAAGTCCTATTTTTTATTCACAATGCATCATGGATGATTCTTTCATCAAAACTCAATTCAGACCACCCAAATAATGTGCTTGATTTTTGTAGCATATTTAGGACTTTTTAACTTGAAATAATTGTAATTCTTAAGTAATTATTGTTGTTTTTGATGTTATTTCTTAAGATTTTATAGGAAAGTCAAGATGCATGAAAATAAATAACAATGGAGTAGAAGAGCTGAAATCTGAGAAAAAAGAGCTGAAAACATGGCTGACGACAACCTTGATAAGTCATCAGCCTTGTGATAGGCTATCAACACTGGCGGCAGCCTTAAATAGGGAGTTTTAGTCTGAGAAGCAGTTCTGATGATGTTGGTGATGTGGCATCAAAGTTGTGATAAGACATCAAGAATGGCATCAGCCTTAAGCAGAAAATCAGTAATAGGATAATATATCTAATGATGTTGGTGATACGTCGTCAGATCCTTGACACGGTATCAGAGTCATCATTAGCCATAAATAGAACTTGAAAACAACTGGAGCTAATCTGGCGCCATCCGTGATAAGGCGTCAGACCCTTGACGTAGCATCATCCAGGGTGTCACCTATTCTAAGAATTTTATTAATTTTGTTACTTTATTTCCTTAATTAGGCTTTAGTATAAATGGCATATTTTAGGGTTTTATTGAGGGGGTGGGGAAGGAGAGAAACCTCTCATTAAGGGTTCCTAACATTCTTGAAAATATCTTCCATTTGAAGATAAATTGTAGGTATGATTTATTACTTATTCTTGATTATGAATTCAATACATATTGTTGATCTTTGTATCATGAATAGCTAATTTTCTTTACTTGAGTTATGGGAACCTTGATGTGAATACTAATTTGGGTTGTGAATCTAATGTTTGTCCATAAGAAATTGATGGTGTATAAGCCTTTCTTTTTTTAATGATCTTTCTTGGCTGCAACTTAATAGAGTCAGCACTCCAGACATCACTTGTCTGAGAAAAAAATGTTTGTTAGGTTACTTCAATTAAACAATTACTTGTTCGAGAGGAAAGTGCTTGTCGAGAAATATAATGATCTCTCTTAGTTGCAACTTGAAAAGTGAGCCCAAGAACATCACTTGTCCAAGAGAAAAGTGTATGTGGGAAAAGAAAGAGTTTACATGGACTCAAAAGATTTTAATCTTTAGTTTAGTGGCAAATGCCTTAATTAGATTTGCCTACATGAGAACATAGTTGAATAGCAAACACATCCTTTAAGTTCGAGAGAATTAATGGATACACTACCTACTGAGGTCGAGAGATGAGTGGATAAATGATAGGATTCAACTCTTCTTGCAATTGAAGTGTCAATTGGAACTCTAAAGTGATTTGCAACCCCACCTATGTAAGCATCTTGGTAACCATAACTCTAGTGTCCCATAACATCGTTAAATCAAAGTGTTTATCAACTTTTGTTTAACCATTTAAAACCCCCAAATTTTATCTTTTTCTATCATTTATTTAAATTTAACTTGTAGCTGTAGTTTCAAATTAGTTTGATCGCCAGTCACATTGTTCCTCGTGAATTCGACCTCGACTCCAAAGTTGGGTAAATATATTGACGATGACCGCCTTGTACTTTTTTGAGGTGTGAGTTGAGCGTTATAAAAAATGGTGGCATTTTCGGGGAGCAATATGGCGTATTGAGTTAGTTTAGAATTTTAGCTTACTTGCTTGAATTTAAACTTGTAAATATTTGTTTATGATTTCCTTTGTTTCTTGTGTTAGGTAGATTTTCTTTATTTTTGTTTATTTCTTACTATGGCATCATGGAATGAATGTAAGTTTGATGGTTAGAAATCTTATCTTGATGATCCATTTCCATATTATGATGGACCCCACTTTTGGCAAGATTGTAGATATGCTTCCCGAAGAGAGATATGTGCACCATCTCCATCCTACCGGGAGTATAATTGTTCTTTATGTGGTGTTCAAGATGGACATTGGAGTGATTGCCCAAATGTCCTCTCCCCCTATTGCGCTAACCCAAGTTCTAGTTCTTCTTATGAGTATGATAGGTCTTATAGTCAAGCACAAAAAGAACGCAGCACCGGAAAGAGTGGCATTGAAGCTATGCACCAACTAATGTTGGATCGTGTGGACACAACAAATGATATCATACATGATTTGCATCAAGATATAAGGAAAATTAATGAGGAAAGAAGAATGATAGAGGATATTAATATAATGGTCAAGCATTCAAAGCACTTTTCCACATTATGTTTAGATGATATCTTGTTTGTGGAATCATTTAACATAATGGACAAGTGTGAAGATGAGGAACAAGAATCCTATATCGATGTTGTGCTTGATATTGAGCAACTCTCAATGATTTCCCAACCAACTGAACCAACCATGAGGGATGATGCCAAAATTGAGAAAATGGTGCTAGAGGAAAAAGAAGAAACTAAGCAAATCTCTTCTGAAGACTCTAGCCCAATTCGGGATGAGGATGCCCAGAAGGAAGCAACTCTGAAATTAAGGAGAAGACCTCATTCGAATAATTTTTCAACATTGTGCTTGGTGGATGAGATGGAAGTCCACCTACCCAAGCAACTGAGGTGTTTAGAGGATAAGGAACATAATCCTTATATTTTGGAGTTTGGCATTCAAAAAGAGCAAAATGAAACCCCCCACTTGAAGGTCAGTAAAGGAAAAATTCAATGTGCATCAAGTGGATTATTAATGTTCTCATCAATATCCGAAGAGCCTATCCAAAAATTTGATATGAAGTTGGGTAAGAGATTCAAGTCATTAAAGTGTCAAGATAAAGGAAGTGTCATTGTAACCGTATATTTTCCCAATGCGCCTCAAAGATGTATTGATCAAAAGTTGGGTCGACATTTTAAATCCTCCAAGTAGAGACATAAATAATTATTAACAAGGTATCTTGATGAAGTCTGAGTAGTCATGATAACTGAGCGACACTAAATTAGGCACTTCTTGGAAGGCAACCCAAGGTATTTTGTTGTTTGTATTTGTATTATATGATTGACATCAGATCTCCGCACCCATGGTGTCACAGGTATGTTTCTAACTCTCTTGGTTTGGTTGACGCATTGGGGACATTGCATGATTTTAAGTTGAGGGTGAGGCTACTTGTGGGTGTTGATGTCCTCTTGGGGGTTTTTATTGCCGTGCCTCTTTTCCTCGGAGTCTTGTTCTTAGTAGAGCCAGCATGTTTAGGCGTATTATATTTTTTTTGTGATGTGTTGTGGTTAACTGGAGAAAAATAAGTATCTAGAGCAGTTGGCATAATTTTGTTGTTTTTTAAGACTGATAAACACCTCTCTGTTGGTCTGTTTTATAACTATGTGATATGTATTTATATGTGGCTACCATGAATTTTTTTATGGCATTAGTACTAGAGACATGATAATCACTGCTAACAATTGCATGAACCGAATGGGTAGTATCTTGTGATGTACTATTGTGCCATGTGTGTGTGAGGTCTTACTCAATTCCCTATGTGTGTTGAATCTAGAACTTTCCCGTTTAGTCTTACCTTGGTTGAAAGATAGGGGTTAGGAAAAGATCATAGGCCGTTTTGATTTTTAAGTAACATTTTTACCTAAATGACCTTCCCTATATGCATGATATCTCTTGATCCCTATTTTGAGCCTGAATTGACCATTTCTTTCTATGACACCTATCACCTTCCCGTTTAGATCATAATAAACTTGTTTTGGCCCTGGTCCTTCTTGGACACTGTGCACCTTGACTTAGGTAAACAACCTAAGTTGAGGGTGGCTATCATAGGGGTGCGTGATGTAATATGGGTATGAAAAAGGTAGAATAAAAGGAAAAGAATAAGTAAAAAGGTATAAAAATATTGGGTGGTGTGGAAGAAGAATAAGAAAAGAAAAAGAATGAAAAAGAAAAACCACACCCATCCTGAATAATGTGTGATCAATAAAAGGAGAAAAAGAAGAAAAAGGTTAATAAGTGAACCCCAAAAGTTAAGGTAGTGCCAAGGAGGATTAGTCACTCTAAATTCTATTGAATATCATACCAGCGCTTAGCCTACATTACAAGCCAAATAAAAGACCTATAGTGATCCTAACTTATCTGTCTGGACACCTTGGTAATGAAAATAAGGGCAAGCATATGATATTTGACATGCATTGATTGGAATTTCTTTCTGAGAGTGAGTGTCTCTTGACCATCCCCGCATTGACATGCTTGAGTTCATATATGAGTGACGAGGGACTTCTTTGTTGTAAGGGCACATCGGTTGCATTGCTAGCTGTTTACTTGTTTGGGTAGTGTAACTTGTACATATGTATGGTTATTGTTGTTGAATTGATGCCATATCTTGATTCCTTCGGGTCATATTGTTAATCTTTATTGATATGAACAATTGGATTTATAAGTAATTAAATGTGGAGAGTGGCATGAGTTTTGAGCTAAACTTGATAATCAACTGTGATAGGTATCTTATGTGTCTCTTGGTTAAGCATCGTAGTATGGTGTTATGTAGTTGCTTGAGGACAAACAATTATTTTAAGTTGAGGGTGTTGATGTACTAGATTTTTGTAGCACATTTAGGACTTTTTAACTTGAAATAATTGTAAGTTCTTAAGTAATTATTGGTGTTTTTGATGTTATTTCTTAAGATTTTGTAGGAAAGTCAAGATGCATAGAAATAAATAACAATGGAGAAGAAGAGCTGAAATCTGAGCATAAAGAGCTGAAAACATGGCTGACGACAACCGTGATAAGTCATCAGACTTGTAATAGGCTATCAGCATTGGCGTCAGCCTTAACTAGGGAGTTGCAGTCTGAGAAGCAATTCTGACGACATTGGTGATATGGCGTCAAAGTTGTGATAAGGCGTTAAGAATAGCATCATCTTTAAGAAGAAAATCAGCAATAGGACAAGACATCTGACGACGTTGGTGATACACCATCAGATCCTTGATGCAGCGTCAGATTCATCATCAGTCGTAGACAGAACTTGAAGACAACTAGAGCTAATCTGACGCCATCCATGATAAGGCGTCAAACCCTTGACGTGGCATCAGCCAGGGTGTCACCTATTCTGAGAATTTTATTAATTTTGTTACTTTATTTCCTTAATTAGGCTTTAGTATAAATGGAATCTTTTAGGGTTTTATTGAGGGGGGCAGAAAAGGAGAGAAACCTCGCATTGAGGGTTCCTAACATTCTTGAAAACATCTTCCATTTGAAGATTGATTGTAGGTATGATTTATTACTTATTCTTGATTATGAATTCAATATATATTGTTGATCTTTGTATCATGAATAGCTAAGTTTCTTTACTTGAGTTATGGGAACCTTGATGTGAATACTAATTTGGGTTGTGAATCTAATGTGCGTCCATAAGAAATTGATGTTGTATAAACCTTTCTTTATTTTAATGATCTTTCTTGGCTGCAACTTAATAGAGTCAGTACAACAAACATCACTTGCCTGAGAGGAAAGTGTTTGTTAGGTTACTTCAATGAAACAATCACTTGTCTGAGAGAAAAGTACTTGTCGAGCAATGTAACGATCACTCTTAGTTGCAACTTGAAAGGTGAGCCCAAGAACATTACTTGTCCGAGAAGAAAGTGTATGTGGGAAAAGAAAGAGTTTACATGGACTCGAAAGATTTTAATCTTTAGTTTAATGGAAAATGCCTTAACCGGATTTGCCTACATGAGAACATATTTGAATAGCAAACACATCCTTTAAGTTCGAGAGAATTAACGGATACACTACTTACTGAGGTCGAGAGACGAATGGGTAAATAATAGGATTCAACTCTTCTTGCAATTGAAGTGTCAATTGGAACTCTAAAGTGATTTGCAACCCAACCTATGTAAGCATCTTGGTAACCATAACTCTAGTTTCCCATAACATTGGTAAATTAAAGTGTTTATCAACTTTTGTTTAACCATTTAAAACCCCCAAATTTTATCTTTTTCTATCATTTGTTTAAATTCAACTTGTAGCTATAGTTTCAAATTACTTTGATCGTCAGTCACACTGTTCCTCGTGGATTCGACCCCGACTCCGAAGTTGGGTAAATATATTGACAACGGCCACCTTGCACTTATTTGAGGTGTAAGTTGAGCGTTATCACCAAACATGCAAATAGTATAAGAGATTTCATTTTCTGAAAGCACAAGTCAAAACTATGCAAGGATTATCATTCTTTCAATAACAATGTGGTGGTTCTGAAATCTTTGTCAAACCATGCAACTCTTTCTCTTAGATATTCATATTCAATATTTATCAATACAAACAACCCTCTCCTTTGAATTCAAAAATCATATTCAAGTCATAGCAATAATCAAGACATTTCATATCATGCTTTTCAAGATGCATTTCAAAACAATTCATATCATATGAAAAATGGAAAAAATCATAACAAGGGAGGGGTTCATTATAATTCATGCTCTCAATTGAATATTTATCCTTAAACACATGCATATATATATAGAGAGAGAGAGAGAGAGAATTTCAAATCAACTCGGGGGAAGGCCTAAAGACCAAAACAATATCTTTGAGACTTCTAAAACATGATTATAAATCATAAATCTAAAACCCTTTTTCTTAAAATCATGATTTCTATGCTCATGAGATTTTTAGGAAAACTCCACGTACCTTAAATTATAAGATCTAAAAGATGGAACCTAGATCTTGATAGATGAAACCCGGATCTTGATTTGTTTCTTGGAGATATTGAACTTAAGGCTTGATTTTCTTGAATATTTTGTTCTTGGAGAAAACCCGAATTTGATCTTATTTTGAGATTGAAGAGGAAGTTTTTGATGTTGTAAAACTGATAGTGATTGATTAATAATGCTTATGGGGTGATTTAATTCATGTGAAAGGTTTTTGGAGTGAGGGAAAGACCAAAATACCTTTAAGGAACCCAAAAAAAATCGCATAATTGCATTAGTTGACGACCAGGGTTGACGGGCCGTCACTCAGGTGATAAGTCGTCACCCAGGTCATCACTTTTGGTCTGGTTTTCACCATTCACTGCCTTAGGCTGACGACCAAGTCTGACGGGCCGTCACACAGCTGATAAGTTGTCAGCCTCGTTGTCACATTTTGGTAGACAGATACTTCGAAGTAAAATGAGCATAACTTTCTACTCCATAATTGGATTGAAGCAAAACTAGTGACGTTGGAAAGAGGACTCAAATATCTTTCATTTGATATATAGTAGGCCTCCTAATTCATTAGATACAAAGATTTATGACTGATTGAAGTTGACCCAAGTTTCGACGCTCACTTAAACTCGAATGATAAGAAAGCTTTCAACTCGTCCTTGAGTTTGGGGACCTCTATGATCTCAAGTCAAGCCCAACTAGATTCACACTCTACACAAATGATTAACACACTATATTTGCATTGGATTTCTGCTTTTGGATCATTTACGCAAAGAAACGACGGTTTTCGTTCTAGCTCGAAATGCGGGATGTTACATAATATTAATTAAGAGTGTAATTTATTATGAATATAAAGAGTTGTGAGTTATGAAAATGATTTTTAAAAATAAAATAATTTAAAAAATGAAAGAAAAAATCCCCCTAAAAAGAGAAAAAAGATAAATAGGATCTTTGGTCAAAGAGAGGTGTCATATCATCTTGTCTTGATTCTTTTTTTATTGTTATAAATAGATTATTACAATATGTTTTAATAAATTTTAAACGTTTTTAATTTTCTATTTAAGTTGTTAATATCTGTTGTATAGTGTTTTTAAATATTTACAATTAAAGAAATTTAAAACTTTGATATATTCTAATTCATTCAGATCTATTTTTGAATAAAAATAAAAAATAAATTAAATATTTTAATTAACTAAACTAATGCAAAGCGAGAGAATAGACATCCAGAACTATTATATTTTTGTGTTGAGTTGAATTTCATTTGTTAATATTAATATTGATTTACTTTGATTTCAACTTTATTTAAGTCACTAACATCTTTGGACTATGAAAATTAGATTTAAAAAGTATATATAGATTACATTAAAATAGATATTTTATGTATAAATATTTTTTAAAAAATGTATACATGTAATGTCGAGTTAGTTTGATTTGGTTTGACCGTCTTTAGTTAAAATCAAATCAAATAATTCTTGTCAGAGTTTTCTTTTCCGTACTAAACTAAGTCAAACTAATTACTTAATTTGTGATTATATTTAAACATGTTAATTGAAAAAATTACTTAATTAGAGGTCATCTCTATATCTATAATCTATTAATAATAATAATAATAATAATAATAATAATAATAATAATAATAATAATAATAATAAAAGTGTGAAAGACCTTAGAAATGTTGTATTAACTTTTTGCCATTCATTAAAAGTTTTCGCTTAAGACAAAATCGTCTTTTCACTTCTTTTCTTAATAAATGCATATTTTTAGTTGATATGTTATATATTAATTAAGAATTGTAGTTTCAACTTATGGAAGGAATATAGTATGCCCATATAGGAGTATTAATTCTCCCTATTTATGCCATAGTTATCGTAGGATAAAAAAATATTAGATTTAGGTTAAGTGGGTTTAGGTATTACAATTTTCCTAATTAAACTTATTTTGGGGGTTATATTAGGACTCATATGTACTATTACGCAAACAAAAGCATGAAATTATCTTAATCGGCGGTCTGATGGCATGATGTACTTTTACAAATCAGAACAAGAAGAAGACTATCAATATACCTTTATATCTCCATTCCTTTTGGTAGCAAAGTGGCTATAAAAACAAAGGAAATCTGAAAAATAAGGTAGGTGACTCACAACTGCGTCACGCTAAAATACATTAATAGTTTAAAAATTCTAACACTATCAACATATGTAAGTTATATCCTGCTTTTCATTGCATAACATCATAACATCCACAACCTAGTTATTAAAGAGTTTTGTTTAGGAAAAGATTTTTTTTCTCATTAGTTCTTATGCATTTCATTATATAAGATTTTAATATTTAGATCAATTGGCTAAAACCATATCAATGATATGTATTTAGTATAATTTTATTTGTCATCCAATTTATCGTCACTATATTTTTCAACTATTAGCTTCTGCATAATGTCCAATTAATTTCGAATCCAACACATTTTTTGGTCGCTCTATAGCTTTGTTTAGTCCGAAGTGGTTTTTAATGTTTTTATTATATTGTTTTAGATGAATATATTAATTTTCTATTTAAGTATTTTTCTTATTTAATAAAATCATCCATTTATTTATTAATCAAGACATATTATCATTTATAATATCAAAATAATTTTATAAAATTGGACTCATTGAAGTAAGATATACGCACGGGCACGTACCCTAAACTAGTTAATAACAAATATAAGTAATGATTTATAAGTTATCAAATCGGTGTAACATTGGAGCGTAAGACTACATATATCATTAAAGTGTGACTCTTTTTGATTGTTGTTAGCTGGAGTCGACACATATGAATTATGTTGATTTCAAAGTGTGATGATTTGTATCATGTATGAAGTATTTTGAGTTTTAACTGTCGCTTTTAAAATATTTTTTGATAATTTAAAAATCTATTTAAATATAGTTTAAATTTATTTAAATATAATTACGAATAAAATTATTTATATAGAGTAAAAGTTAATTTCAAACATTTAAGTAATACTTCACAAGTCATCAAATTGACGCACATAGATGTGCAAGACTACAACATTAATGTTGTCTCTTTTGTAGGGCTGACTCAATCTATTCAAAAATAGGCAACCGCCTTAGACCCCTAAATTTGAGAGGTCTCATTTTTTTTTTTTCACAATAATAGATAATAGACTATTTATAAAATAAAAAAAAAATAAAAATTAAGTACTATTCGTCAAAAATTAAATTTTTTATATAAAAGTAATGAGTTATTGGAAGTTCTTTAATGAAACTTTAAATTATTATGCCTTCTGAAATATTAAATGCATTAGTTATATTAACGAAAAAAGAATTATTAGGAGAAATCGACTTTAAAAATACATTAACAACTTTGCATCTCAAAATATTCTAAATGCAGACTTTATGAAAAAAAAAATATTTTTTTCTTTAAAATGTAAGGCCTCCAATCAATTTCCGCCTTAGGCCATCAAAGTGCTTGAGCCGCCCCTGCTCTTTTGGGTTATTGATAACAAAGGCAGATATATGTGGATATATCTAAAGTATTTTGAGTTTAACGATCGACTATTGTTATTGAAATATTATAAATTTATTTTAACAAAAATTGTTTAAACATATAATTTAAATTTATTTAAATATGATATTTTTAGTCATATTAACAATAAATATAAATAAAGATTCACATGTTATCAAATAGAATTAACATAGGGGTGCGAGACTACAACATTAATGTATGACTGATGACTATATTAAACTATTGTTAACTAGGATCGACACATACGGACTATATGATTTTTATAATGTGTCAATGTCTTCCATGCCTAAAGTGTTTCAAGTTTAGATAATCCTTACTGAAATATTTCAAATTATCTTTAAAAAATAATTTAAATATAAGTTTAAAATATTTAAATATAATAGTTATTAAAATTGCTAATTGGATGACACAATAATAAAAATATAAATAATGTCTCACAAGTTAACAAATCGGATTAACATAGGGCATAAGAATTCAACATTAATTGTGACTTTCTTCAATTATTGTTTACTCGGATCAACACATGTGAATTATATAAAATTTTATAATTTGTATGATATATCAATGTTTATCATATTCAAAGTGTTTTATGTTTTGACTGTTGTTATTATTATTGAAATATATTTTAAAACTTATTTAAATATAATTAAATTTATTCAATCATAATAATGAATAAAACTACCTAATTAGAGGTCTGAGTTTAGGTTGTAATTAGTATGAAAGGGGAAAAATTAGTCTAAATTGGCCCTTTTACTATTGTGATCAATAAATTTTTAAAAAAGTTATGAGTTGCAATTGACTAAACTTTTAAAAATATTTTTATGTGCATTTTCTTAAATGTATTTTTCAAATAAGTATTTTTAGAAAAAGTTATTTTCTTAGCCAAATTTGGCCTGAATTCACTTATTAAAATTAGTTTGTAATGTCAGTTTATCGTTGCTAAAATGTTTAGGATGAAAGGGACAAAATTAGTGTGAATAATTCCTTTTACTATTGTGATCAATAAATTTAAAAAGAACTTTATTTGATTCTTTTAGTGCACTTTCTTAAATATATTTTTCAAATAAGTAATTTTAGAAAGAAGCTACCACTACAAAAAAAAAAAAAAGGCGTTTAGCAATAGACAAAATGTGTTGCTAATCAACATATATCTGTCGCTATATTAGTTTAGTGACGGATCAACGACAGCATATAGGTCGTTGATAACCTCTTAGCAATGAAAAAAATGATATCCATAGTCAATTTTGCAACGTTATAGCGGCGAACTTTATCTGTTGCCATTTGTAGCAACAAATATTTTTGTTGTTATATTTATAAATATTGTTACTAATTTCATAATGTATTTCGTCATTTTGATTATTTCGTGATCAAATTTCGTTGATAGTCTATCGCAATAAATTTTGTTATTTAGTCTCCAATTTTTGTGACAAAAAATAATTTTTCTCAATTCTCCGCGATAAATTTTGTTATTTAGGCCTCAGTTTTGGCGACAAAAAATAACTTTCCTCAATCTGTAAATATTTTTTATTGAAAATGATGAAATTTGGTGCTCAATATATCGTCATTGGTTTTCTTGCAAAATTATTTTATTTTTTATTTTGAATACACCCGTTGAATCATATTAAAATCATATTATAAAATTCTTAAAATATACATTATTCATATAAAAGAACTCACATATATAGATAGCAAAATTTAAACATCCACAGTACCAAACATAGCAAAATTTAAACACATAATTATGTCCAAAACATCCGCAGTGCCAAACATCTACCAACTATTCTTAAAAGAACCCATATCATTCACAATACCAAATATAGAAAAATCTTCAGATATGGAACAACTCTTCACTTTAAGGGATCGGGTTGGGAGTGATGGGTTCCTAACCATGGAATCTTCAAATGTTGGCATATAACCAAAAGATACTCTAACTACTCCAGTTGGTTTTCCATGTAAAATGCTGCGATCATCCCAGCACTATGGTCAGCTTGAATGAAATGATAATTTGAATTGTTACTATTTGTTGTCTCTTTTTGGCATGCAATAGACTCCATATAACAACTAAAATGATGGAAAAGGAAAAGCGTACCTCAATGTTTGAAAAAAGATTCAAGTGTGACAAACAAAGATATTTAACACAAGTATCAGAATTGCAAAAACATCCTGTTTATACAGAAGTACATTTAAAAAAAAAAAGCAATAGTTAAGTCATAGCATATAATAGCATTAACTATCTGAGATCTTCAACTACCAATTTTATCAGTTGTGATGACTAATCTTCCCCCATCCCTTTTAAGAATTAAGATAGACCATTCTTTAGAGGCATTATGAAAAATAATTTCGATTTCTTTATATTGCGAACTTTTCTTTCTCTAACATTTCCAGTTAAGATGATTTGTTGTTACTTTCTATCATTTTAAACCTGTTAGATCTTTCACTGAACTACTCCTTTGTTTCACATTTGAACTCTTGTTTTAAACATTTCTCAACCAAAGCCATGTCATATATTCAGATAGTTTACTCTTAAATATTTCTCCAACCAAACAGGTTAATCTTAATTGGAATGAGAAGTAATATCAGTAAATCCTTAATAATTAAATGTACAAAAGAAACCTCAGTATTTATGGACAAAAGCTTAGACATAACAAGGATATACCAAACTCAGCATGTTAGTACAAATGTTAGTCATCCCTGGTCTTCCATGTATAAATGTTACTACTACATGATGAGATTATCCGCTCATTTCAAAAAGTATAACTGAGGACTGAACAACTCCTTCAAATGTGACCCTTACATCTGAAGTACCAAACTCGCAAATCATAGACAAACTAATAAAAGTTTATCTAGAGAATTTCATAAAGCCAGACAAAGCATATCAAGACATCCAGATACAAGTGAAGATAAATGATAAATCATAAAAAGACACCTCTTGAAAGTTATGTCATCTTTCTTGATATTGAGATAAGATAACATATGAAAGTAGCATATTATATCCGAAACAACAGTATCATGCTGCTCTTGAGATGTGTTTCAGGAGCATAAAGTAGTAAGCATCTCGTCCCCAAGGAACGTTAGAATGAAAATCATATTTCATAGACAATATGGCCTTTGAACTCTTACCCGCAGTTGAATTTCTGCCAAGGTTGTCAATTTTTCAACCTCACAATATTCATACTATGTTTCATCTGGTCTTTTCATGTTGAATGAAATAGTAGGACTCATTTCACTAGATAATAACTGAGATAAAATTCATATTAACTTAGTCATCTCCAGAATCATAGGACAATTTCATAATACATCATTAGAGATAATTCATAGAACGTGAAAGAATACCAAAGAAGAAGACAACAAACATGATAATCAACAAACAGAAGAAACTCAAAAGCAAAAGCATTGTATCATCACTGCACGATTAAAAAACAGTTATAAATTTGCCTTTGCCTACGACTTATTTCTTCACTTGAACTAAGGAGGATTTTCTTAGATCGTATAACTGCAAATAATAAGAGTGATATCTAAATTCCATCCAAATTTCAAAAATATATGAACCTAGTGACGAAAACGTTACATTTGATATATTAGGTGTGCAAACAAATTCTCCATTTTCATGCTTCAACGTCAAAAGCTAATTCCTTACATATGCTGCAAGTGATTATGTGTGCTTTGCAGAAAAGAATAATACATGTCAGAATAATTTTTATTTTCAATAGGCTCCAACTTCAATTATGGAGAGAGAGAGAGAGAGAGTGGGGCCACAACTTTCATAAAATAACAAAGAAACAGATAGTTGCAAAAATTGAGCAGAATCTATTTATAATACCATCCGTAAAATTCTTAGTCAAAAAGGACTAACTAGTTTTTGTTCCCACAAAAAAGATACTGAGAGCTACGCCTTTGATCCTCTAAACAAAGAGAAGTTTATAAGACAAATCACTCAGATACAAACTAAACACTAGAAACTTGAGGTCCAAAAATTATAAACCTTTAAAACTAAATTTTCTTGTTCACTGAAAGAATAATTAACCTAACAAATATATGAAAATTAATTTATTTTAGTATTTATGGTAACACCTAGTTATAAAATGGTTGACAAACCTACCTCTGTAGCAAAAGAATATAAGGTTAACAATGTCTAAAAAGTAGCAAAAGCAGGATCTATAAATAACATTAGCAGGATTCACTCACCAAGATAAATCATAAAAACATTTAACTATAAATGAAAAAGTGTGCAATAAATGCCAACAATAAGATGTCTCTGTTTATGTGTAATGACAACAAAATATGTCTAATTTCAATATAATTCTGATCCTTATTTTATTTCAAAATCTATTCACCCATAAAAAAGTAATCTCTCAACTTATCCCAAGAAAAGAAGAAAACAAGCTCTAACTTACTGAAAAATCGAAGATATTTTTAGCATTTTAATTATTTTAAACCCGTGTTGAATTGCTGCTATGCTCAAGAACAAAATGACTCCATCCTCAAAAAATTCCTCTACACCTTCTCTTCTTTTGAAAAAGTCAACATCAGCAATAGCTACAATCACCGTACCTACAAGAATCCAGGCTAACTCAAAATTGCTAGAGTAATCAATTATATCATCATAACAAGGGAAGGCACTAAGAAAAACCTCCACTAAAGTAGGTATTCTTTATCGTCTTAATGACATCTGATCAATGAAAGAGATCAAAATTTTTTGTTAATTTTGTAAGTGAAGAAAAGGAAAAAAAAAGGATAAATAAATGTACCTTGTTTCACAACTAGAAAAAACAAGAATACCTAGGCATCTTTCCCTTCCTTCCTACCCCAGATTCTCTCCATAAACAGAGAAGCAGAGGAATAGAGGTAGAGAGGGAAACAAGAGAGAAGTAAACTACATAAAAAAGAAAATTAACCAAGAATGAGGAAACACACAACAAAAATCAACTTCTTATTTAGCTGCTTACCATTTCGAACAATGAGAGCTCCAAAGATAGCTATGTAGCCAAATAACTAAGCAACAAACAAACAAAACTCTTTAAAATTCGAGATGTAATTTGTATGTTCCATGTTATCTTAAAACAACGGGTATCAAGTATAAGTACCTTGTAGAATGAGAAGAAAACAAAGTATACTTTAAACTTCGATAAAGCTAGTGGGTTGGTAGCACATCCTTTGACAATATCTATCATAACCAACCAACAACCTCTACATTCAGAAATGATAATTATGTATGCCCATCTACATAAGACCAACTCAATGGTGGAGATAAGAAAACTTTTTTAAGACATAAGAATAAGCTTGTCAGCTACTGAGATAAGAATAGCGCAGACAATAGGAAACTAGTCGATCATCTAATATTTCAAGTCAAATTCCTGACTAGATCAGCATACAATGTTCAAAATATAACATGAGTTTTTGAAGCAATTGACAAAAAAAATAATTTTTTTTGACATGGCTATACTTCAGAATAATAGACTAGTTGCTCAAGGCATTACTACAATCGTCTGAAAATATGAAATAGTCTACATAATTTTAACAGTCTACAGAATTGACAATTGCTCAAGACATTACTACAATCCTCTACAAACATGAAACAATCTTCTAGAAACATGAAACAGTCTACACAACAAAAGAGAAAATGATTATAATAAATACACAATTTCAGAGGAACATGAAACATAGTATATTTTGTTGTTTACACAAAATTAGATCAATAATAAATACAAAAGACAGAACTAGCTTTATGTTTTCTACTTTTTTGAATGTGCACACACTAAATAGAACCTTACATAATCAGTCTATACAAAAAGTTAAAATTAAACCACACAAACAGAAATTCTGTTGAAGAAATTTAAGATTAATGAACATGCAACAGGAAATATAAAAAATCCCACAAACAGAAATTTTGAGGAAAAATTCGATTCCCATTTCGATTAAATAACCATTAATCAAACTTTTTAACACAATAATCAAACAACCCTAAGTGAAAGAGCTCAAACAACCCTAAACCTATCATTTACAAGTGACTTTTAACTTAGAAATTTAAAAATTGAAAGAGGAAAAAACAACTCACATTACGAGATTTAGAATCGTACCTCTAATTTCGAAATTGAGAGTTTAATTGCCTTTTCGATTGAGAGATTGAACGATTCCTTTTCCTCAATTGAGAGAAAAGGGATAGGAGAGTCTGTTTTGAAAAGAGGCGGCAGAGACTTAAGTGTTGGAACGAAGTGAAATAAAAGAGTTTGCCCTAATATTTTATTGGTGGGGGTGATGGATTCAACAACTGAAATTATATTTGTTGCTAATTATTTATTTATTAAAAATTTAAGAACAAATACCTCAAAATGCCTTTTTTTCATTAAATAATTTTTAATATATTTTTTAAAATGATAAAATCAGTGACAATATTTTAGTTGCTATGTCCCTCTCCATCATGTCAAAAAAATTTTTCTCACTTTTATGTCGCTAATTTTGTCACCAAAATAAAGGCACCAATATTTAGCGTCAAAATATAGCAACAAATTTTACTTTCTGTTGCTAATCCGTCACTAATTCGGCTAATATATTTATTTTCATTTATTTAGCGACAAAAATTCTATTTTATTGCTAATCTGTCGTTAATTAGCATCGGACAGTGACTTGTTGCTACCAATCCGTTGCTACACGCTACTTTTTTTTTTTTTTGTAGTATATACTTTAGCTTCTCCAAAACAACTAATTATTATTTTATCTCAAATTGCACTACTTATTTTAAATATTTATATGCTAATCAAATTAATTGTTTCAACAACGATACCAAAACATTGTTTGCAAATTAAGATATATTTCACTGATTAACAAAATTCATTTTTAAATCCACGTGTTTAGACACATATTATTGAGTGCTAAAGCTTTTATTGGTATTTTCTAATTATTATTGCATCCAATTTTGCCATAGGATTTAGGAGTATTTACAAAGAGTGCTAAAATGTATTTGTCACTAATAATTATCTCTAAAAACATAATTTATCGGCATTAACTAATTACTGCAAAATATGTTTTTTCGTGTGGTGGTACATGTGAGAGCTCACATACATATTATTGAGGTTACCAAATTAATGAAAAATGGAAGCTCTAGAAATGCTACCTAGGCTGCCAGAAATTCATTTTTCACGGTAGATGCATGTTGGTTCTTTCTTAACCAGATATAAGACCTGGGTTGGGTTGAGTTGGGTTAAATGGGTATGATGTATATTAGGTAAATAGGTAAAGTGGTAATGATATCCGATGAACTATGGCGCTATGTCACAACCCAATTTTCAACACACATAATCACTGTCACAATGTATATCTAGAAGGCAATGAGAAGTTTTAGACGTTAGAGAAAGAAAATGAGAGGAACAGACAACAGTTTCTTCACAATGACACAAATTGATCCTTCCCATCCGTCCTCCTTTTAGATAGTTGTTAAGTGGGCCTGATCTAAAATTAATCCTTGTGAAAGCTTTGCAGATTTGTTGCTTCTTCTAGGCCCAATAACTAGTAGTTTCACCTCCCCGTACGTATGACATTAGCCCGAGGCTGGATCATAACACACTCGAGGGAGGTCAGAAACACTTGTTCCAGCATCTCTATTTGTTATGTTAAGCGGTACAGTGAACACTTTGACAGGTTGGAGCGTTGAAGATAAGGGGCGATCGAAAGATACTGGAAATAGATTTGGTCCCCAAGAAGATAAATAATAGGTAAACAGCCTTGGTTGAGGTGTCTAAATGAAGATTAGTGGCAACGTTATCATTTCATTGCAACTCTTAAACCGGCACTTTCATTTAGCGAAGTATAAAAACAGGATAAACTGTTGGAAAATATGTTTCATGAACACATACAAATATACCAAGAGGAACACAAAGATAAAGACTTAATAATTTTAACAACAAACATAGAGTTATAGGATTGAAACATGCACGAAATGCTTTCCTAAAAATGATATTTGCTTCCTTTGCTCTGCGAGATTGCTATGAGATTTAACGCAAATAGTTTTAGTAGATATGACAAGCCTTTGAATTTCTGCACTAAACAAACAGTGAAGATAATCCTATTGGAAAACTAGAACTCTAAAATTTGATCTTTTGTGGGGAAGAAGAAGTTTATTTATACATAGTTGAGAATAAAGAAAAGTTATTTCATTTTTTTTTTTGGGAAACAACACTTGAAAAGTTTCTATAGTTAACCTTCTAATCAACACTCCCTTTCAGAAGAGATACACCCTTTCAATAAAAGACATATCCTTTCATAAGAAACATACCTTCAAGCAAGACATATCCTTTCATAAAAGTCACACCATTTCATTAAAAGACAACTTTTAATTCAAAAAGACACATCTTACTCCCTCCGTTTCATATTAGTTTACCTGTATGAATTTGGCACACCCATTAAGAAAATATTAATTAGGAGCTTATTTTACCAAATTAACCTTATTAATTATACTTTGAAATATAAATTTGAGTAAATACACTTTATTTATTCATTTAATATTAAGGGTAGTATTGGAAGAACATAATAAAATTCTCTTGATTTTATCAAAGGAACAACTAAGTTAAAATAAATATTTTTAGAAAGATTGTCAACTAAAACGAAACGAAGGGAGTATTAAAAAGACATCTTATTAGAAGACACATTTTCTCCAAGAGACACCTCTTCGTAAAATACATTTAGTAATTTAATTTAAACAAAAAATAAATAATCCTCCACTTGTGTAAATACAAATTAGGACACAAAGATCAAGTTATGTTCACGCATAGAGTAATGCATATTTCGATTTGAACATTACCTTAGTGCAATGCATTAAGACGAAATCAAAATTTCACATAACATAACAGCTTTGAACATGTTATTTCTTATGATAACATCAGTGACACTACACGTATAAACATTTCATTCCTTCTTTCCACTCAACATGCTTAGAACTTTTATTACCATGTGCTATTCAAAAGTCATGAACATTTATGGGAGAAACTCCAACTCTCAATCTAAGAGGCAACACTTTTATGTTCATATAGGTGCAGTTCTTTCAGTGTCTTTGACATATTTAAGAGATTTGTTCCTTGAAATGAATCTCATTAAGAGTATTATAACTTAACTTTCAAATCTATGACAACCAGTACTAGTATATGTCTTACTTATGTACTTAAACATCCATGTAACAATAATTTGTTGTTACCCTTTTAACCCATAACTATTTATTTCATAGTGCTAGATAGGGTTGCCATTATTGGTGGACCTAATTAAGGATATTTATATAATCGTACTTGAAGATGTATGCAACAACTTCCTTTTAATAAGCTATTAAATAGATTAGTCAAATTCATTTGACTCCGCTAATGTGATAAAAGTCATTCCATCTTGTATTAAATTTCTCACATAATCACGTCAAGAACTTATGTATTTTGACTTTTTATTATATAATCTCTATATGCTTGATCTAGAGTGGCTTGATATCACACATTGAGCACATATTTTACAAAATTAATGGATTCTCTTAATAATCCCTCAACCACTTAACTTCTTTAATTTTCTTGTTCTACTAATGCTATATTGTTTTGGTTTCAAACAATTGTTCCTTCTCTCAAGGTAAACACCTATCATGTGGTAAATTTGTTCTCTCACATAATCAAAATCCAATTTGTTCCGATATATCTTTGTAAAATGTTATGAAACTTAGAGTTCCATAACATAATTGCGGGCCTTTCCTATAATACCACAAAAATCTAAACCAATATTAGAGCCATGTTTCAAGCTCATGCAAAGTACATTATAGTCCCTTGGTAGTTTTATGAGTGATTTTGATGTGTATTAAGGCCTCAAATAACTTCAAACTATTAGACAAATCAAATTATTCCTTATCGATTGAATTTTTTAGAAGGATGCTGCAATAGTCAAGTTCAAACAAGAATATCTTTTATTATATTGAGAATTTTCCAAATCAAGATCCACCAAATTATAGAAAATTGAATTATCTTTTCAAAGATATCAATTTTGCCAAAATATGATACACTGGTGAGAAGTTATGACACTTTTAGTAAAAGACAATAGCCCAACGTTATTGGGCCGTGTCGCAGTGACGAAAAAATCACGTTCATTATTTTACATTAAAGAACCATGATTGGAACTGCATCTCTCTAAGTTTCAAATTCACATTCAATAGGGCATCGAGATGGCGGCGCGTCGCGCTATGTTGCCAAATTTGGATTGTTCGTTTCCAGTGGCGCAACATGTTGCACCACATCACGCCATTGGAAAAAATAGAGATTGTGCTTTTCTAGTGGCTCAACGTGATAAGCACCGCATCACGTCGGCATGTAAAATCAAGATTTTCAGTTCCAGTTTTAGTTTCGAGTTTTAATTTCCAATGTAGTTTAGTCATTTCCCGAAGCCCCAGATCGTGTTAAACAGAAGATTTAATCTATCCTTAGCATATTACATTGATTTTTCATCAATTTACTCTCCAAGAAAACCCGTCTTCGACATTCAACTTCAAGAAACTCCACTATTCATTATTCTTTTTTCCAAGATAATTCAAATTTAAGGTTCCCAATTCAAGAACTTTCAAGAATTATTAAATTAAGGTATGTTAAATATTCATCCATGGGTCCTTTTCACCCATGAAGTCCAAGAATCTAATTTTCAATTCAAAGTTATGATTTCTACAAGTTATTATGATTTTTAACCATAAACCTCCATGAATTGTGATTCTATACCATGTTTATATGAAATTGTTGTTGTTATTAAACCCCACACATTTGAATAATGTTGTTCGCTGATTTAAATCAAGAATAAGTGATCATTATGTTGAAATCATGCTATTGCTATAAGTTTTAAACTATTCCCATGCTTGCTTAAACTATGAATATCAAGTGTTTGATGAAATGCCTATAAGAATGAATTTTGAATAAATTCTTTCATGTTAGGTCCCCAAAGTTTTAATATAATTTTGCTCTTATTGCTATCGAGCCCTGAGGGTTATGAATATCTGAATACATAGCTATTTACTTAGTCTCAGTATATTCAGAATAGTTTTACATATGTTATGAGCATTATCAGTTCAGTCAGTTATCATAATCAGTTAAACTTAGAACAGTTCAGTACTCCCAGTCAGTTCAGTTGGAAGTAGGATTTGGCACTAATATAACCATGGGATAGGGGCTCACCTGCCAGTTGAGGGTATGACCTTTAGTAGAAGTCCCTGCGTTCCATAACTATGTAGCCAGCGTAGGTTGAGATATTAACCTTCCAGTTGAGGTTTGATCTAATACGGGTACCTGCTAGTTGAGGGTAAGCCCTTAGTCCTTTAGGACGACACTTTATTGGATCCACACATCCATTGTTAGTACCCGTGACACGATACTGACACTCTTCCAACTAGGGTCATAGCTTGGAATCTAAATTTCTCATTAAGGCATGTCGGTTAGATGATAGCTCCCACAGTCTCAGTCCAGTAATCAACTCAGTAATTCAGTTTCAGTTTTGCTTGACTATAGCATATAAATATCAATTATTAATTTATCTGTATTCATTATTTCAGTTTATAGATTATATTCTGAATATATTTTATGCTTGGTCATGCATTCTCAGTATGTACAAGTTTTATACATTCTATTAGTACTTCATACTACTCACTCAGTCAGTTATTACTCTTGTACATGAAACCATGCATAGCAGCCTACCTTATTTAGCATACCAGTACATTCAAAGTACCAATCGTATACTTGTTTCTGATGCTATCATGTATCATATCATAGGCTTGAATACTCTGTTCTCGAATCATGCATAGAATTTCTAGACTATCAACCGTAGCAGTGGTGAGTCCTCATAATTTGAGGGCATGGTTTATTTATCTTAGTTATTTCATTAGTTTTAATATTTTTCCAATCAGTTGGAGTTAGTTGGGGGTTTGTCCCATCAGCTCTATGACCAGTAAGTAGAGGCTTTTCAAACTAGTACAAATAATTAGTTTGTCTTCAGTTTTCAGTTATCATTGTGAGATGTTTATTAGTAATATCAGTTTTGTTTTACAGACTTTATCAGAACTATGATTTAAAAACCTTATGGCTTTCCTCAGTTAAGTTTTGCATATGATATTTTGTTATTAGTTTATTCAGTGCTCATAGCAGGTACCAAATCATGGATTAGCTTATGATCCCTCGAGACAAAAAGCACCGTGTTGTGCCTAAGGCAGTATAAATAGTGGTCGTACAAATCCTTTTTTCTAGGAATATGGTAGAAACCATCAGGGTGTTTGTAGATCCAGTAGTGATGTATGTTTTGGGTATGTCAATCCAGGCCACTGAGTCAGGGATTGTCCAAAAAGTGGTTAGGAGGGACATTCCAGTCGTCCCCCAGTTCTATTCGGTCACCCAACTCAGTAGGGTGCCGCTTCTAGTGCCATATGTGGTCAGCGCCCAAATAGATTATATGTACTTCAGTCCCGACGAGGTTAGGAAGATTCTCCTAATGTGATTACTTGTATGCTGCAAGTCTTTCATTTACATGTTTATGATTTACTAGACCCTAAAGCTTCTCTTTTTTTTGTAACCACTTATATAGCCATCAACTTTGGAGTCAGTCCCAAAATCTTAGTAGACCCCTTCTTAGTGTCTACCCTAGTAGGCATCTCTTTGTAGCCAAGCAGGTATACAGGAAATGTCCGATCATAATATCTCATAAAGTCACTTTAGTAGACCTTGCATAGTTAGTGATGACAGTTTTTGATGTCATTCTTAGTATGGATTGGCTCCATTTATGTTATGCTTCACCGGATTATAGAAACAAAATTGTTTATTTTCAGTTCCCAAATAAACCAATACTAGAATAAAGGGGTAGTACTTCAACACTTAGGGGTGAACTTATTTCGTACCTTAGAGTGAGAAAGATGATATCCAAGGGGTGTGTCTACCATCTTGTTCAAGTTAAAGATTCCAATTTCGAGAATCCTAATCTTGAGTCAGTCTTAATAGTGAAGGAATTTCTAGATATTTTCCCTGAAGATCTTCCCAGAGTTTCTCTCGAAAGGGAAATTAACTTCGAAATACACCTTTTTATAGATACACAACCTATCTCTATTCCTCCATATAGAATGTATCCAAACAAAATTAAAGAATTAAAGGAACAGTTTAAAGATCTCCTAATAAGGGATTCATTAGGCCCGACATTTCCCCATAGGGCACACCATTCCTATCCGTGCATAAGAAAGATGATTCTTTTAGAATGTTTATTGACTCCGTCAGTTGAACAAAGTCATAATCAAAAACAAATACCCACTTCCCAGAATTTGATGACTTGTTTGACCAAGTTCAAGGTACCTATTATTTTTCTAAGATAGACCTTAGATCTGGCTATCATTAGCTCAGAGTTAGAGAATGTGACATTTTAAAAACAACTTTTAGAACCCGCTATGGTCACTTCGAGTTTCTAGTCATGTCCTTTGATTTTATGAATGCCCCAACAACCTTTATGGACTTGATTAATCAAGTGTTCGAGCAGTACTTGGATATGTTCGTCATAGTCTTTATTGATGACATTCTTGTCTACTCCCGTAATGAAAATAATCATACAGACCACCTCAGAATAGTATTGCAGGCTCTTAGAGCCCATCAGTTGTTTGTAAAGTTTAGTAAGTGTGAATATTTGCTAATATGAGTAGCTTTCCTTGGCCATATTATTTTCGGCAATGGCATTAGAGTTAATCCTCAAAACATCATACCGGTGAGAAACTAGCCTAGACCCATATCTCTGTCAGATGTTAGGAGTTTCTTAGGTTTAGCTAGCTATTGTCGGTGGTTTGTTGAAGGGTTTTTATGTATTGCATCCCCTATGTCCAGTGACTCAAAATAATGTTAAGTTTTAGTGGTCATATTATATGTAAGAAGAGTTTTTAGGAGTTGAATACTCAACACACCAAACCTTAATTTTGATGCTACCAGATGGTTCAGACGGGTTTGTTGTGTACTGTGATGCTTCTAGAGTCAGTTTGGGGTATGTTTTGATGCAAAAGGTTAAAGTAGTAGCCTATGCCTCCAGACAACTTAAGCCCTATTAAAAGGATTACCCTAACCATGATCTTGACTTAGCAACTTTTAGTTTTGCCTGAAAGGTTTGGAGGCTTTATTTATGTGGGGTACATGTAGATTTGTTCGCGGATCACAAAAGCTTGCAGTATGTATTTTTGTAGAAAGATTTGAACTTGTACCAGAGGAGATAGTTAGAGTTATTCAAAGACTATGATATGATTATTTTGTATCATTCGAGAAAGGCTAATGTACAGGAAGATGCCCTATATAGATTGTATATAGGTAGTGTTGCTTATGTTGAGGATGATAACAAAAAGTTAGTTAGGGAAGTTCACCAGCTTTCTAGGTTAGGTATTTGTTTGGTTGATTCAGCTGAGGGTAAAATTTAGGTTCAGAATAGTTCAAAATCTTCTTTGGTTGCCAAAGTGAAAGAAAAGAAGGATAAGGATCCCATTCTGGTGAATCTGAAGGAGTTAGTAAGACATCAAAAAATAGAGATTTTCTCCCAAGGGGGAGATAGTATGTTGCATTGCTAGGGTAAATTATGTGTGACGTGTGTTGATGAGTTGAGACAATGAATTCTTGTAGAAGCACATGGTGTGCATTACTCGATTCATTCAGGGGACACAAAGATGTACCACGATCTATGGAAAATCTTTTATTGGAATGCTATGAAGTGGGATATTACAGAGTTTGTAGCTAAGAGCTCCACTTGTCAACAGGTTAAGATTGAACATCAGAAGTTTAGTGGGTCTATGCAGGAGTTTAGTATTTCCACTTAGAAATGGGAGAAAGTTAACATGGATTTCGTGAAAGGTTTGCCTCGTACTCATTATCAGCATGATTTAATTTGGGTCATTATGGACAAGATGAACAAATCAGCCCATTTTTTACCAGTTCAACTTCTTATTTAGCCGAGGACTATGCCAAGATCTATATTAGAGAGTTGGTTTGGTTGTACGATGTTTCGTTGTCTGTTATTTCAGATAGAGGTACTCAGTTTACCTTTCATTTTTGGAAAGCTTTTTAGAAGGGTCTTGGAACCCAAGTTCATCTCAGTACAACCTTACACCCTCAGATAAATAGTCAGGTAGAGAGGGATATTCAGACCCTTGAGGACATGTTGAGAGCATGTGTTGTTGACTTTAAGGGAAGTTGGGATGACTATTTGCCTTTGATTGAATTTGCATATAATAACAACTATTATTCTAGTATTTAGATACCTCTGTTTGAGGATCTATACAGAAGGAGGTGTAGATCCCCAATTGGTTAGTTTAAGGTAGGTAAAACCGCTTTGATAGGGCCAGATTTGGTATTTGATGCTTTAGAGAAAGTTCGGTTAATCCGAGAGAGGCTTAAGGGAAACCAAAGCCGACATAAATCTTATGCAGATGGTAGGAGAAAGGATCTTGAGTTTCAAATTAGAGGTTTTATATATCTAAAGATCTCTCCCATGAAGGGGTAAAGAGGTTTGGTAAGAAGGGAAAGCTTAGTCCCCGATATATTAGCCCCTATAAAATTTTGATCTATTTTTAAAAGGTGGCTTATGAGCTTGAGTTTCCTGCAGACTTAGAATTAGTGCACCCAGTATTCCATATATCCTTATTGAATAAGTGTATTGGTGACCCAGATGTAGTTTTTCCCTTAGAAACTATAGATGTTAAGAACAACCTTTCCTATAAAGAAATTCCAGTCAAGATCCTTGATTGACAAGTTCATATACTAAGGAACAAACAAGTTTCACTAGTCAAGGTTTTTTGGCAGAATCAGTCTGTTGAAGGAGCCACTTGGGAAGCAAAAGCAGATATACGAACCAAGTATCTTTATCTTTTCTCTGCAAACTCAGATTCTGCTTGAGGTAGCAATCTTATTAGAATGTCTCTTTTTCATGATCAGTTTCAGCTGCATATCATTCTCATGTCAGTCATTCATTCACAAAATCAATTTTGTCATGTGTCATGTTTCAGACTCAGCCATGTAATCATGTTTTCTTCACATATATTCAGCATGTAATCTTAATTCCCCAGTGCTTTTAGCTTAATCAATCTAATTCAAGGACAAATGTTCCTAAGAGGGAGATAGTTTAATACCCCAAAAATCTAAAACAATATTAGAACCATGTTTCAAGCTCATGAAAAGTGCATTATAGTCCCTTTATAGATTTATAAGTGAGTTTCATATGTATTAAGGCCTCAAATATCTCCCAACTATTAGACGAATAAATTATTCATTGCCGATTGAGTTTTCGAGAAGGATATTGCAATAGTCAATTTCAAATGAGCATATCTTTTATTATATTGAGAATTTTTTCCAAATCAAGACCCACTACATTATAAGAAATTAAATTAGCTTTGCAACTATACCAATTTTTCCAAAATCAGATACATGGGTGAAAAGTTATGGCAATTTTAGTGGAAGGCAGTAGCCCAACATGATTAGGCCGCGTTGCAGTGATGGACACAATTATGTTCTTCCTTTTCTAGTGAAGCACCACGATTGGCACCACGTCGCACCATCGGTCAAATTCATGTTATATGGGACATCACGAAGGCATCACATCAAGCCAAGGTGCTAAATCAAGATTGTTTATTTCCAGTGGCGCAACGCGGTAGCACTGCATCACGCCGTTGGATAAAATGGGGATTTTCCTATTCCAGTGTCGGAACGCGATAAGCACCGCGTCGCGCCGGCTTGCTAAATTATGATTTCCAGTTTTAGTTTTGAGTTTTAATCACAAGGGTAGTTTACTCTTTTCCCCAAGCCCCAAATCGTGTTAAACAACGAATTTAACCTATCCTTAGCATATTATATTAATTTTTCATCAATTTACTCTCCAATAAAACTCTAAGCTTAAACATTTAACTTCAAGAAACTCCAAAATTCACCATTCCTTTTCCCAAGATAACATAAATTAAAGGTTCCAAATTCAAGAACTTTTAAGAATTATTAAATTGAGGTATGTTAAACGTTCATCCATGGGTCTCTTTTACCCATGGAGTCCAAGAATCTAATTTTAAATTCAAAGTTATGATTTCTACAAGTTATTAATATTTTTAACCATGAACCTCCATGAATTGTGATTCTATACCATCTTTACATGAAATTGTTGTTGTTATTAAACCCCACATGTTTGAATGATGTTGTTCGCTGATTTAAATCATGAATAAATAATGTTGTTGTTGAAATTATGCTATTGCTACAAGTTTTAAACTATTCTCATGCTTAGCTTAAACTATGAATATTAAGTGTTTGATGAAATGCCTACAAGAATGAATTTTGAATAAATGCTTTCATGCTAAGTCCCCGAAGTTTTAGTACTATTTTTCTATTATTCCTATCGAGTCCTGGGGTTATGAATACCTGAAAACATAGCTATTTACTTAGTCTTAGTATCTTCAGAATAGTTTCAAATATATTATGAGCATTATGGGTTCAGTCAGTTATCATAATCAATTAAACTTAGAACAGTTTAGTACTCCGAGTCAGTTAAGTTGGGAGTAGGATTTAGCACTGAGAGAACCATGGGATGGGGGCCCACCTGCTAGTTGAGAGTATGACCTTTAGTAGAAGTCCTTGCGTTCCATAACTATGTTACCAGGGTAGGTTGAGATGTTAACCTTCCATTTGAGGTTTGATCTCATACGGGTACCTGCTAGTTGAGTGTAACCTCTTACTCCTTTGGGACAACACTTAAATGGATCCATAAAGCTAGTGTTAGTACCTGTGGCACGGTACTGACACTCTTCCAACTAGGGTTACAGGTTGGACTCCAAATTGCTCATTGGGGCATATCAGTTATATGATAGCTCCCACAGTCTCAGTCTAGTAATTAGCTCAGTAATTTAGTTTCAGTTTTGCTTGACCATAACATATAGATATCAGTTATTAATTTATCAGTATTCAGTATTTTAGTTTATAAATTATATCCCAAACATGTTTTATGCTTGGTCATGCATTCTCAGTATGTACAGATTTCATGCATTTTATTCAGTACTTCTTGCTACTCATTCAGTCAGTTATTGACATGAAGTCATGCATAGCAGCCTACCTCATTTAGCATACCAGTACCTTCAAAGTAATGATATTATACTTATTTCTTGTGCTATGATGTATCAATTATAAGTTCAGACACTTAGTTCCCGAATCGCGTATAGACTTTTCAGACTATCAGCCTTAGTAGTGGTGAGTCCTCATACTACGAGGACATGGTTTGTTTATCTCAGTTATTTCATCATTTTTAGTATTTCCCATTAAGTTGGAGTTAGTTGGGGGTTTGCTCTATCATCTCCATGGTTAGTCGGTAGAGGCTTTTCAGACTAGTACAGACAGTTAGTCAGTCTTTAGTTTTTAGTTATCATTGTCAGATGTTTTTCAGTATGTTTTACCGACTTTATCAGAACTGTGATTTAAAATCCTTATGGAATTTCTTACTTAAGTTTTGCACACGTTCATTTTTTATCAGTTTATTCAGTGCTCACAGCAGGTACTAGCTCATGAGTTAGCTTGTGGACCCTCAGGACTATAAGTACCATGTGGCGCCCAGGGTGAACTCTTTAGGCATTACACTTTCTATAGCGCTTGCTTACACAAGTTAAGCCTCAATTTATTATTATTGATAAACCCTATCTTGTATGAAATAAGGTATTTATTGACTTCTTTCATGTTTAAGTGGCTAAATAATTTACTTAACACTTGTTCAAAGTAATGAGATTAACTCAATAGTCACCCCAGTATTTTCTTTAATCTTGATACCCAACATAGTACCAACTTCTCCAAGATTCTCCATTTTAAATGTTAAATATAAAAATCACTTATGATTTTTTAATTAGTTCTTTTGATCAACATATTGATAATATATCACACAAAATAACATATCCCTCAAAATTGAGAGTTGGGTCAGACCAAATGTTAAGTCTAATAGTGACTTAGCAGTGGCGAGTCATCATACTTCGAGGACATGGTTTATTTATCTCAGTTATTTCATCATTTTCAGTATTTTTCCATTCAGTTGGAGTTAGTTGGGGGTTTGTCCTATTAGCTCCATGGTTAGTCAGTAGAGGCTTTTCAGGCTAGTACAAACAGTTAGTCAGTCTTCAGTTTTTAGTTATCATTGTAAGACATTTATCAGTATATTTTATAGACTTTATCAGAACTATGATTTATAAACCTTATGACATTCCTTAGTTAAGTTCCACACATGTTCTTTTTTATCAATTTATTCAATGCTCACAGCAGGTACTATCTTATGGTTTAGCTTGTGGTCTTTTGGGACTGTAAGCACCATGTGGCACCAGGGTATACTCTTGAGGCTTTACACTTCCTATAGCTCTTGCTAACACAAGTTAAGCCTCAATTTATTGTTATTATTGGTAAACCCTATCTTGGATCAAATAAGGTACTTATTGACTTTTTCTATGTTTAAGTGGCTAAATAATTTACTTAGCACTTGTTCAAAGTAATGAAATTAACTCAATAGTCATCCCAGTATTTTCTTTAATCGTGATACCCAACATAGTACCAACTTCTCCAAGATCCTCCATTTTAAATGTTAAATATAAAAATCTCTTATGATTTTTTAATTAGTTCTTTTGATCAACATATCGATAAATTATCACACAAAATAACATATCCTTCAAAATTGAGAGTTGGGCCATACCAAATGTTAAGTGTAATAGTGACTTCTAATCAGAAGCAAGAAACTCCCATAATTTAAATATTTCAAGAGTCATAACCATCGCTTATGGGAACTAGATTCACAATTAGGTAAACTATACAAAATTATTGTGCTTCTTTTGAAACGTCAAACTCATAAAGGTCTTTAA
The DNA here is from genome assembly GCF_002878395.1 of Capsicum annuum. Taxonomy (NCBI): domain Eukaryota; kingdom Viridiplantae; phylum Streptophyta; class Magnoliopsida; order Solanales; family Solanaceae; genus Capsicum; species Capsicum annuum. The sequence goes on from NC_061121.1 coordinate 16,196,930, forward strand.
CCTTTAAACAACATCAAGCAATAACAGTAACAAAAATAACAAACCCTGTATATTCCCCTATAGTGGGGTTTGGGAAGGATAGAATGTACGCAGTCCATACCACTACTTCCAAAGAAGTAAAGAGGCTATTTTTGATAGACCCTCAGCCCTAGACAAAGGACAATAGACAAAAACATCTAAATTATGAAACATGATAAAAATAACAGAGGTACGACATCCACAAAAATATTGTACATTACTAAACAAAGAACACCCCCTCCCCCTAACTCTAAAAGTAACAGTCAAGCTGCACCAAAGCCCTCCTAACTACTGACTACGACTCATCTACACACCTTAGCCCTCTATCCTAGTGTTTTTGTGCCATATCTTCCCATCAAGGGTCATATCCTTAGTAAGCTGTAACTAAATCCATGTCACTTCTAATCGCTTCTCTCTAATATTTGTTCGGTCTACCCCTACCCCGCTTGAAACTATCCAAAGCCAATTTCTCACATCTAAGAACCAGGGATCTGTTCCCCTCCTCATCACATGATCAAACCATCTCAACGTTACTTTCCAAATTTTATCCTCCTCCGGCACCACTCCTACTTCTCTCGAATAATCTCTTTCCTAACCCTGTCAACCCTTGTAAATCCACACATCCAACATAACATCCTCATTTCTTCCACTGTCAACTTTTGAAAGTGAGAATTCTTAATCGGCCAACACTCCGCTCCATACAATATAGTCAGTCGGACTACAACTATATAAAGTTTGCCTTTAAGTTGGGAGCACTTTCTTATCGCATAAAATTCTTGAAGCAAGCCTCAATTTCATAAAAATCTACCCCAATATGGAGAGAGATATCCTCATCAATCTATTTATTCCCCTGAATCATAGACATAAGATACTTATAACTATCCTCTTTTTAGAAACTGCCTGGGAGTCCAACTTTACTACCACCTCATCCTTTTGATTCGAGTCACTAAACTTGCACTCCAAGTACTCTATCTTGGTCCTACTCAACCTAAATCATTTAGAATCTAGGGTTTGTCTCCAAACCCCTAGCTTATCATTAACACCTCGCTACGACTTATCAATAAAAACTACATCATCCACAAAAGCCATACACCAAGACATCTTTTCTTGTATACTCCACGTCAACACATGCATCACCAAGGCGAATAAAAACTGACTAAGATTGATCCTTGGTGCAAACCTATCAAGACCGAGAAATGCCCAGAATATCCTTACACAGTCCTTACTCAAGTCCTCCCCTCCTCATAAATGTCCTTAATCGCTTTGATGTAGACCACAGGGACCCCCCACCTCCAAGCATCTATAAAGAACCTCCATAGGGACTTTGTCATACGCCTTTTCCAAGTCGATAAATACTATGTGAAGATCTCTTTTCCTTTCTCTATGCTGCTCTACCAGTCTCTACACTAGGTGAATTGCCTCAGTCATCGAGCGACCAGGCATAAATCCAAAATAATTCTCTAAAATAGACACTACTTCCTAAACCTCATCTCTACCACTCTCTCCCGAATCTTCATTGTTTGACTTAACAACTTAATACCATGGTAGTTATTACAACTCTAAATATCACCTTTGTTATTATATAAAGGAATCATCATTCTCCATTTCCATACCTCAGGCATCTTTGAGGACTTGAAAATGTTGTTACACAAATTGGTTAGCCATATCAAACCTGCCCCACTAGAAAACTTCCAAAAATCTAATGGAATCTCATCGGCCCCATTGCCTTGCCCCTTCACATCTTGCAAATAGCATTACTGAACTCCTCTTTCTTAAAATACCAATAATATACAAAATGTCGACACTTCTCAGTGTGCTCTTACTCCCCTAACACAATGCCTTTGTCCCCCTCATCATTCAAGAGCCTATGAAAATACGACTGCTATTTTTTCTTAATAATAGTGTCTTCTACCAATACTCTGCCATCCTCCCCCTGAATGCACTTCACTTGGTATAGATCCCGACCCTTTCGCTTCCTAGCCTTGGCAAGCCTAAACAACCGCTTTTCCTTGTCTCTCTCCTCTAATCCCATATACAAACTCTCAAAAGCTGCTGTCTTAGTAGCCGTAACTGCTAACTTAGACTCTTTCTTAGCTAACTTATACTCCTCCATACTCATCCTATTCTCTTCTTCATCCTTACTCTCAACCAACTAAGCATAAGCCACCTTCTTTATCTCTACCTTCTTCTTAACTTCTTTATTCCACCACTAATCCCCCCGGTACTCGCCAGAACAGCCCCTTGAGACACTCAACACCTATCTAGCAGTCTCTTTAATACAACTAACAAGCCCTATCCAACATACTATCCATATCCCCCTACACTCCCAAGCCCCTATCCCCTCTAACTTTATCCCTACCTCTAATTCACTAACCAGAGTCAAGCAACCCTTCCTAACTCTAGGCCGACCCTCTTAGCCTTATGCCCTCTTGCCCTTCTTGATAACCAAGTCCATCACCAAAACTCTATGCTGGGTTACAAGATTCTCACTCAGAATTATCTTACAATCCTTATATTTTGATCTATCCCACTTCCTAAGTAGAAAAAAGTCAATCTGAGTCTTGGCTAACCTACTACGAAAAGTAACTAGATGCTCTTTTTTTTTTCAAAAAGATGGAATTCACTACCACTAAGCCAAAGGCCCTTATAAAATCCAAAAGAGCAGCTCCCTCATCATTCCTATCCCTGAACCCAAAGCCTTCATGCACATTATCATGACCTATCAACAATGACCCAATGTGTCCATTGATATCCCCTTCTATGAAAATCTTCTCTAAACTAGGCTCGCCTCTTACCACCTCATCCAAAACCTTTCAAAATATCTTCTTCTCCTCCTCATCCATACCCACCTGTAGCGTGTAAGAACTACAACTTTTTAAAGTAAACTCCCCAATGACCAACTTAATAGTCTTTACCCTATCACTAACCCTTTTAACCTCCACTACCTGCCCCCTAAGATCTTCATCTACTAAGATACCTACGCCATTCCTATGCTTGTCACTACCTGAGTACCACAACTTGTACCCATCCACATCCCTAGCCTTAGAACCTACCCACTTGGTCTCCTGGATACAAGCAATATTAATCTTTCTGTTCCTAATAATCCTTACCAATTCTATTGACTTATCCAGAAAGGTCCCTATGTTCCACGACCCTACCCTTAACCTATCATCTCTTGTATCCCCTTCCCTAATACCTCACACTCCGTTTCTCAAACCTAACCTAACACCAAACCTCGACCCAGGCCCCCGCCCCCCGAGCATGGCGCTATTCCACCATTTGCCACCCAAGCCACTACTTAACAAAAAGAACACAGAATGCTAAAAAATAGCAATAACAATAAAAGGCATATGCAAATCACAAAATACAATCAAATTTCAAAAAAAACAAATGTTGGACACCAATACACAAAAACAGATAGGCCACAACAAATTAACCTACACAAATTACAAGCAATGAAGACATCGAAAAAAGTACAATAAATTAAAGTGTGATAAAATAAAGTTCAAAGGTTAGAAGTCACCGCGATACGTGGATCAAGTACTCAGTTCTTGCTTGCTAAGCGGAATTTTGACAAATTGGTGTAGAAATTGATCGCCGGAATAACATAATTGGAAATTTGCTGGAAGGTCGTTGGGCATTAACGTCGCCAAAAATTTGCCGAAAGGTCACCGGACAGTCGCCGGTTCAAAGCGGTCTAAGGGTCGCCATCATCGGACATGTTTTATTAGAAAAACTCCACAACTAAAAGATTTTAAATTTCATCAAGTCTATATTTGACTTCATTAAATCTCTCCCAATCCCAATTTTAAGTTCCAAACATAAACTTTCAAATTATATAGAAGAGTTGGGCTTCTGAACGTAGCCTCTTCAACAAGCACAGAATAAAAACTTTTTATTTGAAGTCGTTTTAAGTACTATTCAACCAAAAAAATTGTTGTATAGTTGACAACATCCTGTAAATCTTTGACTCCTTTGTCTTACTGTTCTATTCCAAAAACCATAATCACTATTAATAGGTGTTCAATTTAAATTTGTTGGAAGATTTATCAATTTTTTTTAATCGTCATGACTCCTTGTTGTGTCAATCTACCACACGAAAGATCATTTCGTTGAAATAAAACATAAAGCAACCATCATAAATTCAAACAAACTTCATTAAACAGTGTCTTCTTTATCAAAATATCATTTTTAGATTGTTGGAACATATGATTCATGAACACATATACAAATATACGAAGAATAACACAAAAATAAAGGATTAATAATTTGAACAACAAAAATAGAATTAAAGGCTTGAAACACACATGGAATACTTTCCTAAAAATAATATTTTCTCTATCTTCTCTTCGAGATTGCTATGGGATTTAACGCAAATAGATTTAGTGGATATGACAAGCCTTTGGGTTTCTGTACCAAGCAAATAGTAAAGATAAACCTATTGAAAAACAAGAACTCAAAAGCTTAATCTTTTTTGGGGAAGAAAAAGTTTATTTGTAGAGAGTTGACAAGAAAGAAAAGTCATTGCAACTTTTTTTTACAAAGTAACACTCGAAAAGTTTATATAATTAAACTTTTAACCACATATCCTTTCATAAGAGACAAACCATCAACAAAAGACATATCCTTTCATAAAAGTCAAACCATTTTATCGGAAGAAAACTCTTCATTCAAAAAGACACATCTTATTAAAAAGACACCTCTTCGTAAAATACATTTAGTAATTTAATTTGAACAAAAATCCTACATAAACTCCATGTGAGGATTAATCTCTAAAGTTCAACTTTTCCTTGGTGAAGATTTAAATACATGACTCTGCCTGTTCAAATTGGTGCCTCTTTTTGATGTTTTGACACTTCCAAATTCCATGTTTCGAATAAGATTTGTGAAGATCTAAAGTTGACATCAACTTCTCCTGTCGGTGATGCAACCTTAATTTTAGATAGATTGATTTGTACTCTCACCAACATCAGTGGTATGGCTAAAAGAAGCTCTAGAAGCATGCAAATAAAAAGGTTTGGTAACTTTAAAAAAAAATTTCCTTATACACCTTCCATCCCCAATATAATTGCAAAATTTGATTTATACAAATTAAATGACCTCATTGGAAATTTAATATTGAGTAACTGTTAGAGTACATGCCCTACTAATTTTAATATTAGGCTCTACTGGTTGCCTATCTGTGGAACAAGTAAGTAAACGTGATTCACGTAAGTAAAAGCTGAACATAATGTTCTTATGTGAAAAACACTCGGCTCAAGAAAGGTATAAGAACTATGACCTGTACCTCTACAGGATTTAAACCCCAAGTTTACTATAACTCTTGAGCCTTAACAATCAACAAATTACAAGACTTTTTGTAAATTAGGAATTAAAACTTCTAACTCCTATTTCTACAAAACACTAATCTTCCCAAGATCAGTGTTCCCAAGTCTTCGAGTTCCCCAACTTGAAGACGTTAATGCTAACTCAGTTTATACTTTACTGAGACTAAAGATTACAACTCAATATGACTCACTAACCAACCTATTATAGAAAGTCTAAGACTCTAAGTAAAGGACAAGGTTGCTTTACAAGCTTCTTCAAGTTGTAGAAATGATTTGCTAATCATTGACTATCTTTTCAGTTCTTGAGTGAATACTTGATTATCATTTTTTACATTTAAGCCAACTCCTGATGAATTCCTTTAGTTGATGTATTCTTCTATCTTTAGTAGGACTCCCAGGTAGTTTCACTCTCTCTTTGCTTCCCTCTTTGCTGTCGTCTCTCTAACTTTTGTTGACTAGGATTCTTTTCCTTTATCCCTTAGTCTTGCAGGACTCCTCTTACTGTTGGACTTCTTAATCAATTCAAATTTTGAACACTACATTTGTCTTCCACTTTATTGAAGTGATAAGTGTTGAGAGAATGTCTAAATATTCTTGCTTATCCACTCTTGTTTGTGTGCAATATCATCTTATCAACACCCTTGTCTGCAGTTATGCTTTCTACGCTTGATTGGACCAGCTTTAATAACATGTTTCATTCACATGTCTATAACTAAAACTGTGCATGCCTTAACAAATCCCCTCTTTTTGATGCAGACAAACTTAATAGTTCAACATCATTTATTCAATTCCTACCATACTCAGTAAAGGATTCAACATAGAAGATTACATAATAAAATAGGTTAGTCAATTGGGTTATAAGCACTGTATAATATATTCTTCCCCCTTTTGACATCATTAAAAAGCTGGACCAATAAGTGAAAATAGTTTAATAATTTATGGCCACTAGGGCTATCACTAAAACAATCAAGACTCAGGATAAGAGAACAATAATGCATTAAGAAAGCAAAAGCAGAACACATGAAGAAAAAATCTATTTCATTCATAGAATAGGGTAAAATTATCATAACCCAATAATAGAAATAAAGGAGAAACAACTTGGACCAAAAGACCACAAAGAAAAGATGCCTAGGGCACTAAGAAGAGCTTAAGTAGATGAGGAAGAGGGGATAAGTGAGGTCGGTTTCCTAATGATATCAGTATTGTTATCTCTTTTCTTTTCCAATGTAGCTGTGAGAGAAGTAATTTAAGAGTGAAGGACCTATTTATCCTTCTCTTGAGCAACCTTAGCAACTTCTAATGTAGCATGTGCAATATCTACCTCACCCTTCTTGGCAGCAAGAGCATTCCTCGATCGTTGTATTGGATTGTCAGCACTTCTTATAGCAACAAGTAACATAGCATGGTTTACAGACCAATGACATCCTTTATGGTCTAAGTGACCGCACCTTGGTAGGGACATGAAAATCCTTAAAAATAGATACAAGACAGAACCCACATGGCAAAGCATGGCCATTTGCATCTTGGACTAAGACTAATTGCATATTCTTGTTGATGAGTCTGGGAAGGTCTATTGAATTTTAGAATCTAACAGTTCCATCAAAGTGAGATCAAGGAAATTTACAACTGTTCTTCTTACCTGTCTAGGAAGTATTATTTTGTGAACAACATCAAAATAAAATTGATAGAGAGGAGACATCTCATTCTTGAGGACCCTACGATAAGTAATAAAAAAGAGGATTTCTGGAGAATTTCTTGGAAATATCAAGAGCTGATGGGAGATTATTAAGTGAAGTCCAAGTACCCTTCACATAATGACCCAACCCCCAGTAGGAATATTTAGAATTTGACTAAGATCAGCAGGATAAATATTGATGATTTTCCCATGAACTGTGGTTGATAACATCTCTCTAAATGCAACCCCATTAGTGTAGAACTCATAAACTTCATTTTTTTCAAACATTCTTTGATGATCACCTTGCAAAAACAAGTGTGACCACCTCTGAGCTCTCAAATTTGTGACCAAAATATCCATATAAGGACCTCCAAAACCAGTGACAACTTTACCCTTAGCCAACTTTCATTTTTTGAAAGTGAAAAACATGAGTTGACTGAGAGGCCTTGTTAATAGAAGTGTCAGACTCAATTTTAAACTCAAGATATGGATTAATGTTTGTTGAAGGTGCAGGAGGAGTATTAAGAAAAAATTCAGAGTTTGAGTCAGAAGATTCATAAGGAACCAGTTTGGGTACTTGTTTCTTCGAAAGTGAAGTGAATTTTTAAGAACCTTTGGAAGGAGGAGAGACTTTGATAGTATAGGTCGATTTTGAGGATGAGGCATCCTTGGAAGAGGGTAGGGATGATTATTTTCAAGACAATAAGGGTTTTGGAGGCTTAGAAATAATGTGCTTTAGGTTTTTTTTGGATCAAAGGAGAATATCAGGAAAGGAATCACAAGGAGGTGGAGAAGCAGAATGAGCAACCCGTTTCTTTTTACTAGCACAAAGTGCTTCTTCCAGGGAAGTATCTTCCCATTCTTTCCTTCCCCGAGTGTGAGAAGTATGAGCAGTGGAGATAAAAGAGGAGGGTTTGACATTAACAGTATTAGCAACATCGATTGATGTAAAAAAGGGTTTTCTTTGTTGCTTAGATTTTCTCCTTTGTGGTACCAGTTAGAAATAGGAATATCATCTCGATTAATGAGAGAGTCATCTTGATCATGAATTTAAAAAGGGATAGAAGGTATTTATGAGGGTACAGATGCAGGTGAAGGAGAAGAAGAGAATTATGAAAAAGATTTTTTTAGTGTTTTAAACTGAGTAAAATCAGAGAACTTGATAGAGATTGGAGGAGAGATGGGTGGAGGTAGGGTGATGTTCGGATGAAGAATAATAGCAGTAGAGTGACTTGTGGCAGATTTAGAGGAGGAAGAAGACAATGAAGATGCCATTAGAGAAGGAGAAAATATGATAATAATAATTTTTTTCATTTTTCTATGGTTTAGAAGGAAATAAGGAATAAAAAAAAGAAAGTTCGTATTTAAGAAGGAAAGAAAGAAGATGAAACATGAGGGGAGTGTATGTGAAAGAAAAATAATGATGAACGGGTTCTGCACTGATGGAAAAGGTCTGGCAACTTTTTGAAGTAGAGGCTTTTGGGTTTTGGCGATTTACGTGTAACTAAAAGGACCAAGTGAACAACCTGTTTCTCTTTATACTACTATAGGCAAGTAATAATTATACCTGAATTATGAGAAGAGATAGACAAAATTTCCTTAATGTTTCAGTCTTCCTGCAAAATCAACACATAGCTGAGTCAATTTACTCTAAGATCTTGGAATTAGGATACACAACTGAATATGTAAGACTAAATTAATCAACAATCACTTAGGAATAACTTATTTTAATCATTCATTGAGGGAGATTTATACGATTTTAATCATCCCCAAGGCTAACCTATTTTTTTGAAGTGTTATCTATTCAGGGCCTTAGTGAATATGTCAGCAATTTGCTCCTCAGTAGAATAAAACATAATTGATATATGATCTTTTTCAACATTGTCTCTAAGGAAGTGATGAAAAATATTAATATGCTTAGTTCTATTATGTTGGATAGGATTTTTGGCTATATTTATAGCAGTTGTGTTATCACAAAAAATGGGAACCCAATCTATAACTACACCAAAATCCAGAAGTTGTTTGATCCATAACAACTGAGCACAACATAACCCAGCAGCAACATATTCAGCCTCATCACTAAAAAAAGCTACTAAGTTTTGCTTCTTTATGGACCAGGTAATCAAACATGATCCTAAGAAGTGTGCCATACCTGTAATGCTTTTCCTATCCACTAAATATCCTGCCTAATCAACATTAGAGTATCCTAAAAAATTAAGGTTACCACCTTTGGGATACAATAAGCCAAGATCACTTGTTCCCTTCAAGTATCTGAAAATTCTTTTCACTGATTTTAGATGTGGTTGTTTAGGCTTTGCTTGAAACCTAGCACACAGCCCTACACTGAACACAATGTCCAAATTGCTTGCTATGAGGTACAATAATGACCCTATCATACCTCTATATATCTTTAGCTCCACATTAGGACATGTTTCATCAAAATCAAGCTTTGTGGCAGTGGTAATGAGATTACTGATCTCTTTTGCCTCTTCCATAGAGAATCTTGTAAGAAGTTTTTTAGCATACTTCTATTGATAGATCATTTTCCCTAATATTGACTGTTTTATTTGTAATCCCAAGAAGTAATTTAGTTCTCCCATCATGCTCATCTCAAATTCATAAATCATGAGTTTGGCAAACTCATGAGTCATATTCAGGTTGGTTGATCTAAATATAATGTCATTCACAAAGACCTGCACAACTAACAAATCCTTTTCATTAGTTTTCAAGAAAAGGGTATTGTTGATTTTACCTCTGGTATGACTATGCTCCAGTAGAAAATTTGAAAATCTCTCATACCAAGCCATTGGATCTTGTTTCAACCGATATAAGGCCTTATCCAGTTTATACACATGATCAGAAAACTCCTTGCTTTCAAATCCTAGAAGTTGCTTAACATAAACCTCCTCTTTGAGAATTTCATTCAATAATGCACTCTTCACATCCATTTGATAGAGAATAAATTCCATATATGCAACAAATGCAATAAGTAATCTTATAGCTTCAAGTCTTGCTACAAGAGCAAAAGTTTCATCAAAGTTAATTACTTCTTCTTGATTGTATCCTTGGACAACCAATGTTGCCTTATTTCTTGTAACTCTTCCATGCTCATCAACTTTATTTGTGTATACCCACTTAGTCCCAATTGCTGGTCTATCTTTTGGGAGAGGGACTAAGTGCCATCCTTTGCTTCTCTTAAGCTTATTCAACTCTTTCTGCATGACTATGATCCAATCAGCATCAAGCAATGATTCAGTTTTCTTATTTAGATCAATCTATGATAGGAATTCCTTGAAAGCACACATACTTTTCAACTCAGACCTTGTAGTGATCATAGAGGTAAGATCAGTGAGAGCATTCTCAATAGGATGTGATTCTTTATACTTGTATCTTTTTGGGATCAAACCTAGTGAGCTTTTCTGAGCTGGGGTAGTTGGTGGCTTAGTTCCCCCTATTATTGTGACTTCGGTTTCAGTTCCCCCTGTCAAGGTGCTACCATGTTTGGTAGCTCCAGTTGATGAAATGGGTTGTGTAACCTATTTCTCATTATCATTCCCGTCCTGCAGTTTAGTCTTAACACAGGATTCATTAAAAACCACATGCATGCTTTCTTCAACACTGTTAGTTCTGTTATTTAAAACCCTATAAGCCTTACTATGAAGTGAATAACCTAAGAAGATTCCCTCATCACTTTTAGCATTAATTTTTCTCAAATTATCCTTTCCATTATTATGTGTAAAACATTTACACCCAAAGATTCTAAAATGAGAAATGTTTGGCTTTCTTCCATTTAGTAATTCATAGGGAGTCTTCTCTAACATAGGTCTAATCATGTATCTATATATGATATATGCTGCAGTACTTATTGCCTTAGCCCAAAGGTTTTTAGCAACATTTACTGCAAACATCATTGTTTTAGCCATATTTTCCAAGGTTCTATTTTTACTTTCCACCACTTTATTTTTTGTGGTGTTCTAGGAGCTGAGAAGTTATGATCAATACCATTTGTTGAACAAAATTCTAAGAACTTTACATTCTCAAATTTTGTACCATGGTCATATCTTAAGGAAACTAATGAAGTTCCCCATTTATTTTTAATTTTCTTAATGAAAATTTTAAAGATATCAAAGGTATCTTATTTAGAGGCTAGAAACAAAGTCCAGTTGAACCTAGAGTAGTCATCAAAAATTACAAAAACATACCTTTTTCCATCTCTACTTTGAAGTATCATTGGTCCACACAAGTCCATATGAACCAGGTCAAGGCACTTGGTAGTGATAACATGGTTCTTTGACTTAAAGGAAGATTTTACCTGCTCCCCCCTTACACATGCACTACATAACTTTTCTTCCTTAAAATTGGTCTTAGGTAATCCCAATACCATGTCTTTGGAAGAAAGTATGTTCAATTGTTTCATACTTGCATGTCCAAGTCTCTTGTGCCAAAGAAAGGGATCATTTTCTATTTCACTTTGATAAGTCAACTCAGGTCCTTGTATTGCCATTATGTCAACTTTGTATACATTTCTGTATCTTCTTGCAGTGAGCATAATCTCTTTGGTGTCCATCTTTTTGAATTTGACTCCTGTAGAAGTAAAAATAACTTTATTACCTTTGTCACATAGTTGTGAGATGCTCAACATATTATGCTTCAATCCTTCTACAAGATAGACATCCTCCAATGCTTTTGACTCAGATGAGCCAATTTTTCCAACTCCAGTAATAATCCTGTTTTTTCCATTACCAAAAGAGACTCCTCCTTCATCTATTTGGGAGAGTGAAAGGAACTTTTTCTTGTCACCAGTCATGTGTCTTAAGAAAGCACTATCCAAGTACCAGTGCCTTTTGCTTCCTTTCACCTTCTCCTGTAAAAGAAATTAATTGTTAGACTTAAGAACCGAAATAAGCTTGGGTCCTATTTTATGAGTAAAATGATCAGTTAGATCTCTTCTTGTCCATGGTGGCAACATGTATTGCAACCTATTTCTCTGACCAGAATTAGCTTTGTTCTTTTTGATCTAAGAAAATCTATTAGCGGGGTTTTGACAATTTGATCTGCTTTTTGCAGCCATTAGAAATTCAGTGGTGGGATGTCCAAGGTTTCCACAAATGTAACACAAATCTTTAAGATCATTAAAAATTTTGTGGAAACCCAACCCTACCTTTTCATTGTATTTTCTTTCACTTAATTTGTGAATAGTTCTTGAGGAGTTTGTCCACCTATTTTCCCTTTCAAGATCAAGTTTGAGTTTAGAAACTTCTTGACTCAACTTATTCATTTTTTAGTTAAATCATGGCATTCTTGTTTGTATTTAACTAGCTCGAGTTTAGAATTTTCTTGTTCCTTGCTCATGGTCTTTTTTCCATTTTCAGTGAGTGTTAATTTAAGAACTTCAGACTTAAGATCATTGTTTGAAGACTCCAGTTCTGCAACCTATTTCTTGAGAGTGCAGTTTTCTTTGTCAATTATACCCGTGCAAGCTTTTAAATCAATGAGATCAAATTTTAGGCTTGCAAGACTGTTGACAACTCATCCCTATCATAATTTAATTCTTAGAAATCATCTATTAGTATACTGATCAAGGAAAGAAGTTTTAGTTTTGAAAACAATTGCAGTTTTTCTTTAAGTTGAAGTATACTTACCTCATAGGCATCATCTTCATCTTCTAAGTCTGAGTCTCCAAGAGCCATGAATGCAGTTTCATCAACCTCATCTTCATCTGAGTCAGATCCCGAAGTAGCTATCATTGCATGTTCCTTCTTTCTTTTGGCCTTTTCTTTTAGTTCCTTTTCAGCTCTTTCCTTCTTCCATTCTATTTCCCAGACCGAACAGTCTCTGATCTGATGATCAATTTTGCCACACTTGTAACAACTATTTGGATTATTATTGAAACATTTTTTGCTACCTGTTCCCTTCTTCTTCTTCTTAAAGAATTTTCTGAAGTTCTTAGTTATGAAAGAAACTTGTTCCTTATCAAGTTCAAATTCCTCATCACTATAAGAAGCTTTTAATACCAAGATTTTCTCAGGAGCTACTTGCTCTTTGGTTCCATCAACTTCCATTTCATAAGTCCTTAAGTTCCCTACTAGTTTATCCAGGGTCATACTTGCAAGATCTTTATTTTCCTCCCTGATTGCAGTCACCATAACATTCTATTTTGATTTTGGAAATACCCTCAGTACCTTTTCAACTTGTTCCTCCTCAAAAATGACTTTTCCTAAGGAAGTTAGATCATTTGTTAAGGTAGTAAGTCTTGTCATCATTTCATGCAAAGTCTCATTTTTCTTTATCTTAAATGCGTCATACTCAGTAAAAAGAAGAAAAGTCCTGAATTTTCTTACTTGAGAGGTACCTTCATAAGCATTCACCAATGCATCCCAAATTTGCTTAGCAGTGGTGCAGGTTGATACCCTGTTGTATTCAGTAGGTCCTAGTCCACAGACCAAGATATTCTTGGCCTTAGAAGTTTTCTTCAATGCAACTAAGTCATCAGGATTAAATTCACTCCTTACTTTCTTGACTAGTTCACCATCAACCATCTTCTTTGGAATAGTGGGACCATCAGTAATCCTGTCCCATAATTCATAATTTTCACCTTGGATGAACATATCCATCCTTGCTTTCTACCAGATAATGTGAGATCCATCAAAGAGTGGATGTCTAGGAGTCGACTAACCTTCATTGTGACTACTAGGAGCTGTGAAATTAATCATTGATCTTTTCTTAGGTTCTAGCCTTATTTAAGACAACCTCCCTCTGATACCACCTGTTAGAGTACGTGCCCTTCTAATTTTAGTATTAGACTATACTGGTTGCCTATCTATGGAATAAGTAAGTAAATATGGTTCACAGAAATTAAAGCTGAACACAGTATTTTTACGTGAAAAACACCCGGCTTAAGAAAGGTGTAAAAAATCATGACCTATACCTCTACAGAATTTATTCCTAACTTCATTATAACTCTTGAGCCTTAACAATCAACAAATTATAAGACTTCTTGTGAACTAGGAATTAAAACTTCTAACTCCTATTTCTACAAAACACTAATCTTCCCTAGATTAGTGTTCCCAAGTCTTCAAGTTCCCCAAATCAACTCAATATGACTCAATAACCAACCTATTACACAAGGTCTAAGGCTCTAAGTAAATGACCAAGTTTCTTCACAAGCTTCTTCAAGTTGTAGAACTAATTTGCTAATTATTGACTATTTTTTCAGTGCTTGAGTGAATACTTAATTATAGTTTGTTGCATTTAAGACAACTCCTGATAGAGTCCTTTAGTTGATGTATTCTTCTATCTTTAGTAGGACTCCCAGGTAGTTTCACTCTCTCTTTGATTCCGTCTTTGCTGCCGTCTCTCTAACTTTGGTTGACTGGGATTTTTTTCCTTTATCCCTTAGTCTTGTAGGACTCCTCTTACTGACTTCTTGATCAATTCAACTTATGAACACTGCATTTGTCTTCCACTTTATTGAAGTGATATGTGTTGAGAGAATGTCTGAATATTCTTGCTTATCCACTCCTGTTTGTGTGCAATATCATCTTATCAACACCCTTGTCTGCAGTTATGCTTTGTACACTTGGCTGGACCAACTTTCACAACATGTTTCATTCATATGTCTATCATCAATACTCAATATGCCCTAACTGTATCTATACGAGATAGTAACTTTTACCGTAGTCATTTTTTCAATTATAGTATAATTGTTTTTTAATTATTTATTTTACTATAAAATTTTTAAATGGATCATGCTCACCCTTAAACTGGTCCATAAGGGACAACAATAAGTAGGCCATAGACCAAGGATAATGGGTTGTGGATATTGATATCCAATGATGGTTCCAAGTGGCTGAACAATGGCAGAAAAAAAAAGCTGTAAGAAGCCCACTCATTGTTGACAAAGCCAGATCAGGATTTGGATATTTAGGGTTCCACATCACTTTAAACAGTAACTGCGTAGCATTTTTTGTATGTGAAATCAATATTATATTTGAATTACATCACCTTTGTACACAAGGAGCTCTTATCCTAATGGTTTTATTTTGTCATGATTTCAAAGAGAGCTTGATAACTAAAAAAATATACGTATATTTATGACGATATACCATCCACTTTAAAATATCTTTTCCAAAAAAACATAAAAGTTGAAGTTTGATCCTATTATCCTGAAGCAGAAACTTTATTCTTCGAGATTGGCACAATGAGCTCGCTCGTGTTGATTGGTGCCATGGTTACTATTTATCCGATTAAGCATACAAATATACACATACATATATATCGAGTTCCACCCGAGAGGTGTAGGTGCCTGCCATGGCACCTCATTATTGTACATAGATCCACCCCTGATTGATGAAAACAATGCCAAATGTGGCCATTCATGTACCATCTTATATAGTTTCTAATCAAAATAACTAAAAGTTGTAATTAAGTCATGATTCGGAATAAGAATGAAGAAATATGGTCATCATTTTTCAATAGATGTAAATATTTACTTCTTTAAAAGATATAATTATCACAAATCGAGACAGATGAAATGAAGTGGTTAAGTCAGTTTTTATAATTGACATATTGGGACCTGGTTCCTGAAAAATGTGTGATGACAAAGATGCAACTACTTAGGGACCTAGTTTGGCATACACGTCACTATCACAGTCAACTGCACAGTTGGATAAAAGTACAAAAGTTAGTGGGAAAAGCTGCAGCTTCTTTTGGCCTCAACGAATGTGACTCATCCTAGGTTTTCTTGTGTCATATATGTATTTGTCATCTTCCACAACAAGAAAACAAAGATTCCATATACTCACAACAACTATTTCTCTTGAAGCTCTTGAGTTAAAGTCTCATCTGCAATAGGGACTGATTGCTCACAAAGTTGTATTCTATTTTCTTGTTGCATTTGAGTTTTCGTATTTTGATCTTAAACTTGCCTACTGTTGTAGTATGTTATTATTAGGTGTGATGGTTTAAGTTCCAAAATCATTTTTATCATCTAGAGGTAGGTGATATTGAATCTAAAGTTAGCTTTTATTTCAGTTAGAGTTAGCTGGGGTGTTACGTAGAAAAGTTACTACAAGTTTTTCTTTGTAATAGAGTTATTACAAGGAGAAGAAGGATTAGGAGGTTAATCCTTTATGGGATGGAGTTTGTATTCAAGTTTTCTTTAATATTAGTGAAGCTTTAGAGATCCTGGAGATAGGTTGTGGTTTTACTCTCTTGAGCAAGGAGTTTTTCCATAAAAATTGTTGTGTTTGTTGTTTACTTTATGTCTATGAATTTTACTATTAGATTCATATTAGTTATTATTGGTTGATTCTGTTTGGAACCAAGTCCCAAATTTGGAGGGGAACTCATATAACTCTTTATTTGATATCAAAGCAAGGTCTTCTTAAAAAAGTTTAACACCTTAGAAGGATCTTGAACATTGCTTCTCTTCCAAATCTTGAAGAAGGTCACACTACGACTAGACCACCCAAATTCAATGGGGAATAGTATGGGTGGTCAAAAGTCAAAATGCATGAATTTATCATGGCATAAGATTCAAAGATGTGGGATGTTATTAAGGATGGTGCTTTTGTTCCTACAAGAGAAGTAATGGTTGGTGAAGTGACTTCATAAGTTCCCAAAACTAAAATGAAATTTGATGGCACTGAGTAGATGAAGATTGAGAAGAACTACAATTCTAAAAAGCCTCTTCTTTGTGGAATTGGTCCTAATGAGTAAAATAGGATCTCTACCTGTGATACTGCCAAAGAAATTTGGGATTACCTTCAAACAGATCATAATGAAACCAATTAGGTGAAAGATTCAAAGGTGGACATACTTACCACCCAATATAAAACTTTCACTATGAGAGAAGAAGAGTTTATCCAAGAAATGGACACAAGATTCACAACCATAACCAATGAAATCCACTACTTGGGAAAGTATATTAGAACCACCAAACATGTCCGCAAGGTTCTAAGTATTCTTCCCCAACAGTGGGATGGTAAAGTCAATGCAATTACTGAAGCCAGGAATTTGAAGACCATGATAATAAATGAACTAGTTGGTAATCTCAAGATATGTGAGATAATGAATATGCTGGAAAAGTCAAAGGTTGAATGCAAGATGAAGAAGAACCTAGTCTTAAGTCAACTAAGGATATCACCAATTCTGAGGAATAGGAAATAGTCTATATTGATAAATGGGTCCTTAAAGATTTAAGGAAGTTAGGAGCCATCCAAGGAAGAGGAGAATCTAGTAGATATTTTAGAGATGAAAAAGAAATGACACTTATCACAAATATGGTAAGTTGGGTCATTATATCAAATATTTCCCTATGCACAAGGTTGAATATAAAGAGTTTGCCAAGCCAACTATTTAAAAAGAAAAGAAAAAGGATCGTGTTCTTGAGAAGTATAGTAGGAAAGAAGAAGCTGACAAAGTTACAAATCAGGTGCTGACAGCTTGGGGTGACTGCTACAGTGATTCAAAATAATTAGAGCAAGGAGAAGATGTTTCCATGATAGTGATGGAAGATAGTTTTTGGGTTTTTTACTCTATTATTTCCTTAATAGCAGATACAGATGATGGTGAAGATGATTAGGTAATACTGCTTGATATTAAGGACAATCTTAAGAATTAATCTCTTAAGAGGTTAAAATCTCTTGCTACTATCCTGGTTGATATTGTCAATGAACTTATAAGAGATAAAAAAATCCAAAAGAAGATCTTAATAAATGTGCAAAAAAAATGATTGAACTAAGTATACAGGTGACTGAACTCACCAAAGATAAAACAAGTCTGAAGAAAGATCTTGATAAATATGAGAAACAAATGATTGAATTAAGTGTGCATGTGAATGAACTTATAGCAACTGGCAAGTCAATTTCTTATGAAAATAAACTCTTAAATAAGAAGTTTAATGAAACGTCTAAGTATGACTCAAAAGGGAAAAGTGAGGAAAATATAATATAATTTGAGTTGGAAGAAGAATTGGATAAGGCTAAGGCTAATCTAATTGCTTCACTTGAGAGAAATTTAGAAGTTCAGAAAGAACTAGTTAGGGTTAAGTCTGAGCTTGAAAGGGCTCTCAGATGGATTACATTATCTCAATTTCTAACTACTCTCACCAGTCAATGCTCAACAGGAGAGGATTGTGGTATAACAATCTAAATGCTACCTCCAACTTAGATATCAAATATGTTAAAGGCAAGGAAAATCTTTTATGCACCCACTATATCAAAGATGGTCTTACAAGAGGAGTGTGTGTATCTAGAATAGTATATAAAATAGGTATAAGAAACCTTTATTTATCAAAAAGGAAAAGGAATATATTACTAGATTGGGCTATAAAAAATTTGATTTTTCATTTGTCACTATTCTTGGAACTCAAGCTGAAATGGGTCCCCAAGAATAACAACTAATTATTGATGTAGGGAAAAACAAGAAAAACAACCACCACATCATTGTGGAAGGTGGTTGTTCATGGTACTTTTTTGATGGACTTAATGATATTCTCTTATTGACGTCCTATGAAGGAGACAATGTCTCTTTTAATGATGGACGCAACCTTAGTTTGGTGTGTTGATGGTATTTGCATTGAGTATTTGATTGATCAAAAGGGTACCATGAAACTACTAGTGATCATGGTTCTGATCTACAGAGAATAAATTTCAAGGAATAGGTTGAAAGTAACTTTAAAAAGGAGAAATGATGAGATCAAGTTGAATGCAGGATGCTCCCATAATCCTCCAAAAAGGCTATAATTTAGTAAGTGGGTATCTTGGATAGATGATGTCTTAAATGTATAATCCAGTCTTATATATTCAGTAGACATACACCTATAGCATGAAGGAGGAGATGCAAAAAGGTGAACTGAGATAGCACAAAGTGATTAAGTTCAGAAAATCATATAGTGTCCAGGTCCCTTATTAGGTCAGTATCCCTTACTATTTTTTCATAGTAGATGTTTAATTTTTTAATGATTTATGCCATATCACCATCATGCCTTTTCAAAAAGTTGTCATCTATAATTTAAATCTAAGAGACCGCCCATTTGTCCGAATATGTCTCATCAGTCTCAACTCTTCAAGAGATCTAAACCTCTCCTTCACTTCTTATTTAAGATCAAAATCAGATTTCTCACATTTATTTTTGGAAATATTCTCTCTCAACTTATCAATTTGCAGGCTATTTCCAAACTTTCATCCTATTTTAATCATCTAACCCTACAAAATCCGCACAATATCTAATTTTCCCAATATACTCTTAAAAGAATGAGCCTATTCCTTTGAGAGTGTTCGATATTACTTCCATCCCTTATGATCCCAAGTCTGAAAAAACTTGTATAATAACAAAATTCACTTCTCTTTCCTAAAGAGAAACTACTAGGAAAGTCAGTGCTCAAGAAAAGAAAAAATCATCTTGTGAGCCCTCATCTGAAAAACATGATAAATTCGATACTTTCACCGACTCCAAAGTCAATAACCTTTTAGATAGAGGAAAAAACTTAGGGTGACTCCTCCAAATACTTTGTTTCTAAATTTGACTACTAGAACAACCCTCCTAATGACCCCTGACTAACTAGTTTCTTCTTATTAGGTTTTAGATTCTTTCTCCAAATCATACCTCCTAACAAAACTGAGCCACCCAACAAATCTGAGAGTGCTTGTATAGATGGAAACATATTTGATGGGGATCTTCCCACCTTAAAGAAAACTTTGTCCAACATACTAGCCATTAGTGGGGTGATAGGAATTTAGGGGCTTACTACTCTCAGTGAAGAGCCACCCAAGGAGTCTAGGGCACCTGGTTCACCAAAGTGTGTGTAACACCTCAAATTAGGTATTCAGAATGCTACACAATGATCATGACCCCGAAGGACCACAAGCTAACCCATGACTAATGTCTATAACTGAGCACTGAATAATATACTATAAATACGTAGAATATAAGCTGTAAGGTTGTAAGGTTCATAACTATGAAATTACTAATAAAAATAAAGTCTGAATGGGGTATAGAAATACGTAAATCTAAAATAAATTGTCTGAACATGCTATAGTCAGAAAGCCTCTAATACTGAACTGTATGAATAAGGAGTTGATGGAACATGTCCCTAACTAACTCCAAACTACTGAAATAATAAAATAATGAACTAATAATGTCCTCAAAATATGAGGACTTACCACTGACTCTGACTGCTGATATCTGAATGGCTAAGGATGCTCTGGACCTTGTGCTTCGGAACCTATAATATAAAACACCATCACGCAAGTATGTAGTATGTTGAATTAACTGGTATGCAAGTGAGGTAGGCTGAATGCAAAGTGTTCATATGTATGAACAATACTAACTGACTGAATAACATGAACGTAAGAATACATGCATAAATACGTAGCTATAACTGAAGTCATGATAGTAGTGAATATTGAGTTCTGATTACTTAGGTCTACCGATAACATATAATTACTGATATTAAGGTTACTAATACTAGGATACTGAATAACTGAGTCTACTGATATTGATATCTGAGATTACTGATAACTGATAACTGAATGGCTATTTCTAATAGTCCTGATTATGAATAACTGATCTAAGTTTTATACTGAGCTGGATGACTGTATCTGACAGGCCTGACATCTGTAGAACTATCTGAGTTCTTGACTAACGTGGATGACTGTATCGAACAGTCCTGAATTCTGATGGAACTAGCTAAGTTTTATATTGAGCTGAGTGATTATGTCTGACAGTCCTGATTTCTATATAACTGGACTGAGTTCTATTCTGAAGATTGAATCTAAAACTAAAATTATGGGAGGTAATAATCTAACTGAGATGCCCCAAATTTGAACTAGTGGGGTGTAACCTGTAACCCCAGTTGGAAGGGTGTCAGTATTATGCCACGGGTAAAGACAAGCTGTGACTAAACCCTCTTTGACAGAGAGCTCTTCCGTCAATCCCTCCTATAAGTAAAAATCAATAAGATGTATAATCCCTAAACTCTTAGGGTACATCTCAACCTATGTTGTCTACATAGTTCTAGAACACAATGATTGCTTCTGAGGATCGTACCCCTCTGCACGCAAGTGAGTCCCTATCCTTGAGTTTGCTAGGTGCTGAATCCTGATCCCAACAGAATAGACACTGAACTAATTTCCTAGTTTTTAATAGGCTTGACTAAACTGTTACTAATTGTATTATTTAATGAAACTGAATTGAGTTCACTGAGTTTTCATTGACTGACGAAACTCTACTGATATCTGATAACTAGCTGAGATTATTGAGATTACTGAGAATTACTAAGATTACTGGACTGATACTGAATTTATTGAGTTTTTCCTAAGTCATGATACCGACTAAGTTCTATTGATTATGGCTTGACTAAGAGTATCTTGAAAACTGACACTGGTTTTAGAAACACAACTAAATTATTTGGTAAAAGTACCCCCAGGACTTGATAGCATGAAACTGATAAGACATGTCACTTCTTGAACACATGAACAATATCAACTATTCATAATATAATAAGTTGGGGATTTCATGAAGCAAATGGTTATAATAATCCTGTACATAAATGGGAATGCATATAAACATGTCATAATTTCATCAACCTAATCTCATGAGCATTCCATCAAACATTCATAATGCATAACAATATCATTGAAATCATTTTGGTCATAAGGGTAAACCACTCATTTATCATTTGGGTCTGAATTTAGCGATAATTCATAATTCCTATTCTCTTAGGCCTTTTATCAAACCCTTAGGATGCATGACTTAGGGCTTAGGCATAATCATAAAATCAATACTTCAAAACTCCATGAATCAACTAAATTTAAAGATTTCAAACCAACATACTATCGTGGTTTCACGAACAACACATAAAGATTCCAACTTAGGAATCATACAACAATAATCACATGAACATAATCAACCCACAACCACATGAACATAATCAATCCACAACCTAAACATCACAATTTATAAATTAAAATTATATTCTTGGGATTCATGGACAAAAGGAATCCATGAATGAACACTTGCCATACCTTAGTTCTTGATTTTACAAAGATTGACGAAAAGATTCTTGAATTTGAGTTTTGAATTTGGATCCTCAATTGAAAACCCTAGTCTTGTCCTTGAGGGATTTTGAGAGATAATAATGTATTTAGGTAAAATAAGGATGAATCTCATGTTATAGGGTTATATAGGGTGGGAAAATTATCCTTTTTCCCTCAAGGACGTGGCCATTTAATGACTAAAAACTGGGCATCGATGCGTTAGGCGATGCAGTAAATTGGTGCATCGATGTGATAGTCGACACATCACTCCATGATTGCATTGGGTCTCAGTACTTTTGACCATGGAAACCCTGCACAATATCAACTAACTCGATAGGCGATGCGATGCGCCAAGATCGCATTGGTCCACTGTTTTGGACTTTTAAACGTGGTCTAAATGAGTTTTAAAAAATCCAAAACTTGTCCGGGAACATCCATTGACCGTTCTACTCATGAATTAACAAAAATATAGGCCATTAAGGATATTAAGGTCATGAAATAAGATTGTAAATTTTGAAGACTAAAATAAGCTAAGTCTGGAAACTTAGCTAGAATTTTCTACGTATGGGACCCCTTGATAAGCTTAAGGGACTAAAATAAGCTTAAGAATTTAGCGGGTTCTTACAGTGGGATTTAGTTGCTACTTTCTTGTCAACTACGAGACAAAATGACAGTTCTAAGAATGTTGAAGATGAAAATTTGGTCTTGCCTTGAATGCTAAACTTATTTGATGACCGTATAAAAGAAAAGGGACATTCAGACGATGAAGATAATCATCATATTTCTTGAAAGTTAACTAAGAAAGAATTCTTAATATCTACCAAAGACTCAAATAAAATAGTCAAACCCTTAGGGACTAGGTTGAGTCTTAGGAACCTGATGATGCAACCTTTGGAGAAAAATAATAACAACACTAAGAAAATAAAAATGTAGAAGAAGAAAAAAATAGATGTGATTGAGCCTATTTATAAAAAAAGGTTGTGTAAGTTGATGAATCTGAGGAGGACGCTGAGAGCATGTTTCATGACACTAGTGATAGTGACTTTGAGAGACTCTTTGAGAGTTTAAGTGACTATGATGATAAGTTATGATGATGAGTCACGTGATTCTAATGTTGAATGGAGTTTAACTGCTACTAAGGCCAGGATAAGAGGAAAAGGTATTGCTTATTCTAAGAAATGAAAACCTAAGTCAGTCTTGGTGAAAAAACCTGTGCCCAAAGTAACTAGTAAAAGGGAAATATCAGAGAAAGATAGTACCTGGTACTACTATTAAGGGAATTAGTTTCTCAGAAAAGGCCTCAACCTCTAAGGTAAAAGAGAAGGGGTTGTCCAGAGAGGATAGATAGGAAGTCCTTAAAATTCAGAAGGTTTTAAGAGGAAGAGTGTTTGACCTAACCATTGTTGGGATGCCTGGAATACTTGAGTTCATGGAGTAGTGAAATTTGAAAGGTGGGAACATTTATTTGAATTGCTAGTTCCCTACCTGCATGAAGAGGGGGTAAGAAAGTTTTACAATAATTTTACTTTTTCGGATGATGGGCTTTATTTGACCTCACAAGTAAAGGGGATAAATATGGACATTGATGAAGAAGTTCTTTTTCTAAAATTCTTGGGTGCCAACAGAAGGGATCAGGTCCCCCAGAAAAGACAAGGGGTTTGAGAAATTTTTTGAAATTTATGGTAGGCTTGATGGTATGATTATTAAAAATATCAAAAATGTCCTTGAATGATGAATACCATTTCCCTTTATGTGGGTGAACAAGTCTTTCCTACCCAGATCTAAAAAAAGGACCACTATGACAGAGCATGATTTGTTTCTCATGAAGGTCCTGTGCAAATACTAGAAAGTCAATCTTACGACAATTATGATTGACACACCAACACTATTATGACTTCTAAAGATAGCAAGAGTGGTTTAGCCCATGGATTTTTTAACAGGGTGTTTGCATATTTCAATGTTGATATGGAAATGGAAAGACTTGCTCTGTAAAACAAATTTTCAACATCACCACCTTAAAAGACAAGGAATTTATCCCTAGAAGAGGATGTGAGAAGTTCAAGCCCATTATTTCAAAGATAAAAATTCAACAAGGTTTGAGGGAGGAGTTAGTTGCTATAGAAGCCATTGTGGCTCAGAAAGATGTAGAGTTTTCTGCATTGAAGACAACATTAGTGAAAGTAGGTGAGAAGGGAACAGGTTCAATAGGAAAGCTAAGTTTTGAAAATGTTGATCTAAGAGATCAAGTAAAGAAGTTGGAAGAAAAGGTCGAGATCTTGATAGTGAAAAATCAGGACCTGACTCAATAACTCTTGAAAACTCATGTTGAAGAAATTGAAGAATGAACCTACTACTTTGAAAATTGACTCACACTCCTCATGGTCCCTCTTCTTAGATCCTTTTCGAAATTTGGTCCTCAAGTACCCAATTTAAGCCCTATTTAAGTCTGATTTTATTAAGTTTTTGTTGACTCTTGTTGTGACTGGTACTCATTTTGATATGTTCTTACGTGCTACTATTTTGAATGGTAATTGATACAATTTATCTTTATTTATGAATGAATATCTTTTGTTCTATCACCTCTCTTGCTTTGTCTAATTCTACTTTCTCATGCCAGTGTAAACTCAATGGCCATTAATTAACATGTGTGCTAATCTATGCTTGTCTTACTATTTTACTAATTTGATGATAGCAAAAAGGAAAAAATAAGGTGTAGTGTGTATAGATGAGGTGTAGTGTGCATGAGGTATCGTATGTACTGAGTTATTGCGTGTACTAATAGGTAATGATGGCCCTTACACTCAGGGAAATCTTCAGCACTTACAAAAGTGCTAACAGACAGGGGGAATAGTATCAGTGATAAAGGGAATTAGGTGAGATCCCTTGGGATTAATGATTGAAGGTATGTTGTGCTGAGAATGATAGAAGATAAGCATGGGGTTGTTATTATGAAAAAGGGGAAAAATTGTATGTTTGGAACTAGTTCCTGAAGAATGTGTGATGACAAAGCTGCAACTACTTAAGATCCTGGTTGTGCATACAAATCATTTTCACATTCTACTGCACAGCTGGAAAAAAGTAAAAAAGTTGGTTAGAAAAGTTGTATCTCCTTTTTGCCTCAACTAGTAGGATTCATCCTAGGTTTTCTCTAGTCATATATATATATATATATATATATATATATATATATTATCTTCTACAACAAGAAAACAAAACTTTTATATACTCATAACTAATATTTATCTTGAAGATTTTGAATTAAAATATCATCTGCAACAGGGAACTAATTTCATTTTGTTGTTGTACCTAAGTCTTTATATTTTGATCTTACACGCTGCCTACTATTTTTGTATGTTATTAGTGATCACACTCAACTTGCACGTGAATTCATGTGCAAGGTGGTCGGCGTCAGCATAAACCCAACAAGAGTGGGGGTCGAATCCACAAGGAGTGTAACTAGCTTTCAACACCTATGTGTATTGTGAGTTAACTAGGAATTAACCCGTAATGCACAACTAAAACAAATAGAGTATAAAAGTAAATAGGGGACATGGTTTTGGATTTGAACTTTGATTTATGCAATCTAGTAATAGTACTACTATTGGATTACCCAATTAATGAGGAATACTAAATGATAAAAGCCCTGGGGTTATGCTATCCTAGGGCTAATTTGTGTATGGGCAATCAAGAATTAGTTCCAATTTTACTATTAACTTTGGGTAGGATAGGTCTTAATTTTTAGTGTCAATCTTTATACAAAACTCTAAGTTTCACTCATGGATTCTTTCGAATACCTCTTGAGTGAAACAAATTCACCAACTGAGTACCTCAACTTAGCATCCCAATATCTAGGACAATGCTTTTTAACATACAGATAACATCCTTATTTCTAAGATAATGTCAAGATAATGTCAAGGAGGTAGCTAATATCAAGTAGTTGCTCACAATTACTAATCACCCGTATCCCTCTTTTAAGGATGATGTAGGATCCAGTTCAATTGAAGTTTTCACCCACCATTCTTCATTAAAGCATGAAGTAATAGTAAAACCCAACATCATTAACTAATAATTTTAACTAAAAATCAATACCCATACATTTTAACACCTTATTCAAGCAGAACCCCAAGATATGATTTTAACCACTAATGAAACTAAGGTGATGAAATTTACCCAAATGAGCATTGAATTCATCCATTCATAGGGATACAAAAGCAAACCCAAGCCTTAACTTCAATTTGTAACAAAAATGTCAATTGGAATTTAGCATATAATTGTGTTCTCTCTTCTCAAGCTCTAAGAATTCCATAAAGATGATGTTATTGTGAAAGGGCTTAAACCTTTAAAATTTAGATCCAGCTGTGGGTATTTACACTTTTTCTCTAAGTGTTTTCCCGATCCATCACAATAGCCCTCACTTGATCGCAATCATGACTCACGTGATTTTGGTAGTCACGTCATTATCACTAAAGTTTGACTAGATTTGACTTGCAATTGCGATCCTCAAGATGCAATCGCAGTACTTGAGGGTTGATCCCTGACACTATTTTCCATCTTCAGCAGGCACTTTGATCATTTTCTTTATTTTTAATTTGCTTCGCTTACTTTTCATTTGATTACCTAAAAATATATGAACCATGAGATTTGAAGCATTTCAATGAAAAATTGGCCTCATATATGATGTTCCGGATTTTGACGGAACATCTTAGGTTTTTTCGTAAGATAATTGCATGTTTTCAAGAAACTAATATTGTATTTAACATTATATTTTAGTGTTTTTAAGATAAAAGCTAAGTGTGAGGAATAACTTAAGAAACTGAGCAAAACCAATAGAAAATGGTAAGCGACGACGAAAATAATGGACCGTCGAATATACGATGAACCATCGACATGTACTATTGACAAGAAGCAGAAGGAAACATCACTGAAAGTACAGTGACGGTCAAAGCTATGGACCATCGGCCTATCGACAGACCGTCGGCTTATACAGTCGATCATGACGCGGCAAGTTCAAGTTTAAATTTTGGAACCCTGATTTTTGGAGTCTTATAAATACTAAGTATTAGGGTTTAGATGGGGATCATTTTCTTTCCTAATACCTTAGACTCCATCTTAGCTTAGAGTTTTCCTGCTCTTACCTACTCTTTGACTTTTCTTTGGGATTCTAAATCTAAGATCTATATTTCTAGATCTGGGTTTCTATCTTTCAGTTTCCTTTATCAAGTTCTCTAGATTTTGAACTCACTGTCACTTAGTAAACCTTGGGGAACTAAGCATTAGCTTGTGTTTTTAATCATTTCATCTCTATTGAAGACTCAAGAATTTATTATTGTAATCGTTATATGTAAATCTTGAATTATTTATGAATAATAAAATGATATCTTCTGTTTCTTCTATGGAAATGTGTAGCTAACCTCCCACAGCTGGGCTTGAGGGAGCCTTAATGTAAATAACTAGTTTGGGTTGTGAATCTACTTGAGTTCCATGAGTGATGAATGTTGTATAAACCTTTCTTCATTTTAATGACCTTTCTTGACTGCATCTTAGAAGAGTCAGCACTAGAACATCACTTGTCTGAGAGGAAAGTTCTTGTTATGCTACTTCAATGAAACATCACTTGTCCAATAGGAAAGTACGTGTTGAGTAGTGTAATGATTCTCTTAGTTGTAACTTGAAAGATGAGCTGAAGAACATCACTTGTCCAAGAGGAAAGTGTATGTTAGGAAAAGAAAGAGTTTACATGGACTCAAAAGACTTTAATCTTGAGATTAAGGGCAAATGTCTTAACCGGATTTGCCTACATGAGAAAATAGTTGAATAACAAATACATCCTTTAAGTTTGAGAGAATTAATGGATGAACTAACTACTGAGGTTGAGAAATGAATGGGTAAATAATAGGATCCAACTTCTCTTGCAACTGAAGTTGTAAAGTGGAACTCTAAGGTGAGTCACAACCCTATCTTTTGAAGCATCTTGGTAACCATAACCCTATTTTCCCATAATATCATATTTGAAACCTTATAATAGAAAGTGCAGATTGTACGTTGAAGTATTTAATATCTTTGTGTCTACTCACCAAAACCCCCATTTATAGGAAACTACTAACTATCAGTTGTTCATATCACGAATAACTTATATTAACGCCATATTCTCTGTAGGATTCGAGCCCAACCTAGTTGGATTCTATATTTGATCACGACCACTTACATTCTCATAAGAGAGGTGTAATTTGGGCGTGTCAATATACACAATTATCTCATTGTAGTGTACACGAATTTGGATATAAATGAGTCATAAATTTTCCACTTATCAACACCCCCAACTTAGAACTTTGCTTGTCTTCTAGCAACACCATGTCTTAATCAATTGAGACTATTCAACCTATAAGCCCACTTGTATGCCTAAATGATCAAAATAATTCCTGGCTTAATTAGCATGAACAATTTACTAACAAGCATGGGAAGGCCAATTCACTCAACCCCCTCAAAATCAAGCACACTTTCAAGGATGCCCAAGATTTTCAAAAACAATCAAGAAACAACTACTAATTCTCAAGATGTGACTTTCTCTCAATAGTGACTCGAATTTACTTTTTTTTTCACAATTTTAGATTATGAAAATGTCACCAAGCTAAGTTAGTTTACATGCCTCCTCACGTAATAAAAGTCCCATTACACCATAATTCCTATCATGAAACAAGGGACTAGAATACAAGAACTCTCCCTAACCAAGATTTTCTCAATACACACTAGCATCATACCATATGCTTTACCTTATTTTCAATCATTTCTAACCTGAATACAGTAGGTAGGAGATAACCAAAGGTCTTTTAAGCTTGTAATGTAGGTTTGGGGAAAGGATATAATACACTTTTGGGAAAAATGGTGACTATACCCTCGTTGAACTCTACATTTTACACTACTAGATCAAAATTTAGGGTCATGTGCCAGTTTATTTACTCTTGAACAAAATATGCCTACTTTCACCACATTATGTCAAGTATCAGGTGGAAGTATTCTCTTTGTTTCTTTTTTTTCTGAAACCTCATGATTTTCTATCTTCTAATGATTCCTTTCTTTCACTTTTTATTCAATGATTAGCTCTAGTTTCATCCTTTCCTATAGTCCAATGATTCTTTTTTTTCACTTTTTATTTATTAATTAGCTCCTAGGCACTCACTTACAAGACTATGCCTATGATCGCCTTCTTTTAAAATCCACTACCCCCAACTTAGGCTTTTAGTCTTGAGTTGGCACTTTTGAGTTTATGGGGGGTAGGGTTCAAAATAGGGATAATCTTTAAAAAAGTATGGAGCTTGTAATTTGGTTGCCAAAGAAAGGGTTATAGGCTCAAGAGGGGTGACTAGGGATATAATTAGAGCATTAGTAGGCTTTTTAGGCTCAAGTGGTTTTCCATGTTCATAAAGAAGGCCTAAGATCATTTCCCCAACCGAGTGCGATCAAGATTTTATTTGAAAGTCAAATGGGAAAAGTTCTAGATGACACGAGTATGCATAAGAATTAGGAAACTAAGCTCACTGCACATGGCATGTACACTTTCCTAGTAGGATCAATTTCCTTTCCTTCTCGAGATAGAAGGACCCATTTACACACATTACTAACTAAAGAATTTGGAGTCACAAAAAGAGGATAACGCATTGTTACAAAAATTTTCAAGTCCAAACCCTCGATTTATAGAAATTTTAGGATGAAGTGGGGGTGCTTGCTTCACCTTTCACCGTACAATACGGCAATTATTAGCACCAAATTAATCTGTCATATTCACATTTCATCTCTCAAATAGGCAAACCATTTGGCAACTCAAAATTCACCATAAGAATAATGGAAATCCTAAATCTATAATGCCATGGGTACTCAAACTTCCCCTGCATCTATAGTTTAAAACATAAAATGACGATGTTCCCTTAAGAATGTCGTCACTCAATTCATCATAGGAAAAGGCTCGTCCACATTATTATAGAAAGAAAACAAAGGAAATATACAAAAATAAAAACAAAAGAAACTTATCCATCAAATATAGGAACCATCAAGGTGCCCAATATAACAACACAATAAAAATAAAATCATCTAAATAAACATAAAGCATCCAAATAAATATCTGAATCATACAGACCAAATCATAAAATAAAATAACTACGGAGCTATGTACCCCCAACTAAAAAGCTTTTGGGGTCCTCATTGCATATAAAGATAGCGTAGAAAGAGTAAAAGGGGCTCCCTAAATCCTTATCAGGTGCTACAATCACAGGCTATCTCCTCATTATCCTCGAATTGTGGCTCATCATCTTTAGACCACCTAGCTGGAATGTCATTATCTGCCTCTAATCTGGGGAAAGAAAGTTTCTTCTTGGGTTTTAAGACCTTTCATATTCCTTTCATCACTCTCTTTATTTGGGTGAAAAATTTGTCTCTCTTCTTCTCCCCCTTGTCTTATCATGAGACTCCTGCATCAGCTGATGTGATTTGGCCAAGAAAGAGTAGGCTCGCCAAAGTCTGACAATGGTGGGTCCCTACTTTTTTTAGTATTCAAGGAACCTCTCATAGTTAGTCTGATCTAATATGAATTCCGAGTGGTGGACGACTCTCATGGACCCTGAGATAGGTTAGACACTAACTCTCTGATCACCCACATTTGGCTTGTGATGCCTTCAAATAGCCCAGACGAGGATGGACTACAAGACTCCATGTCATCCTCTATATATTTATTGTAGCCTCAGATATTTAATGGAAAAATAGCTACCTTAGGTCCTATACAATTTTCCCCTTGGTACTATTCTACTTCAACCCTCTTACATAACTCTGTGATCAATCAGGGAAATAGAAGCATGGGGTCACCATTGCTTATATAATGCCTAATCTCTAAAATAAAAAAGTAGCCCATATTCAAGTGTTTGTAGACTAAAAAGAACATCACTATCTGAGCCTGCATAATAGGGAAATTATTCAAATTTATGGTAAGCAAGACCTGCATGCAAATGATGGCCAACTAGATCTAGGATTCAGTGGTGAAATAATTCATTGTTATCCCATTATTTGTGACAAACCATGGTATTTTCTTTCATAGGCACAGATTCCCAACTAGTCCAATCCTAGGGGAACAATTCTTTGCTTCATACTCCCTCATGTCCATACATAGCAACCCATAAACTGCATTAATCTGCTCAGTTCCAACATAAATTTGCTTGCCTCAAATCATCATGACTAGGTTAGAGACTTTTAATATGCTAAGGTTTGTGTAGAATTATCTCACCCATTTCTCATTAGCTCAACATAGATTTTAAGTAAATAAAATCCATTCCGTAGCTACCAGTTTCTCATAGAAGGCCAAGAGTTTTTGGGTACATTCTTCATTGATATTCCCTTATCAAGTAGAAACTTCTTACTCAAGAGATCTTTATTATGGGTGGTCCCACATTCATGGAACATGAAGCGGTTACGATCATATTCTTTCATTCTATAGTAGTACCCCGTACTTTTATCTAGCTTGAAATCATCCCTAGAATGTTAGAAACTTACTTTGAAAGATGAATCCAGTTTTATACATATGGAATTACTAAGATTTTCACTTTTTGTCATGACAGAAAGTTATGGCCGAAATACCAAAAATAGTGAAAACTGTCCAGGTACGACGGTGAGAGCCGATAGACCATCGAGCTAGCAAAGGACCGTCGCCCAAGCTATTGCAGCAAGGCAGTGAGACCACAGTTTGCCTAAGACTGATGGCCCAGGCTAACGGACCATCTAGCTAGTAATTAATCATCGCCCAAGCCATCACAGCAGAAGCAGTGGACCCTTATTCTACCTAGGTGCGACGGTCAGGACCGATGGACCATTGACCCAGCAATGGACCGTCTCACCCACCATCGCATAGTTTGGTCAACTATTTTAAGTCATTTTTTTAAAGGCTAGTTGTATTTTTTTCCACCCGTTTGAATCCCTAATTGTATCAGACCAAGGATCATAAGTTCCTTATCCATCTACAACATCAAATTAGGGTTTTCTCTCAAAGATAATTCCCAAGAACAAGATCCAAATACTTTTTCAGAAAACTAAGAGATCTGAGTTCTTGAATTCCAAGAACATCAAGAAACTCACAACCCAGGTATGTTATGTGTTGATCATCTGTATCTTTCACCCATGAAGCTCAAGAATCTCTTTTCAAAATCCAAGATTTAGGTATTTGTGAATATTCATGATTTAAATTGAATAAAATTCATGTTCATGGTGTTGTGTGGTTTTCATTCATACTTTAAATTACATATTTCAATGATTGACCCTAGTAAGTGAAGATTTATATAATAACCATGATAAACCCCTTCCATTTACAAGTTGATTGATGTATCCATGATTATTAGATGTGTTGATGATTGTATAACCAAAGCATTCTCCCCATGTGTTTGATTAAATGATGATGTGATGGAAAAGTTCCATACTATTATAATAATATGAAATCCCTATTTAAAGTACAAGTTCATGTATGTCAAGTGTTTGATGAAATGTCTTAGTCAATGAATTATGAATATATGTGTGGCCATCGTGGTGCTTTAGAACTTGCACTTCATGAAATCTTCAACTTATTATATTATGGATTATTGATGTAAGTTATGCATTCAAAAATTTCATGTTTTGTCTGTTTCTTTATATCGAGTCCTGGGGGTACTTGTACCCAAAAAATATAGTTAGGTGCCTAGCCAGTGTCATGTTTTTATGATATCCTTAGTCAAGCTATGATCCATAGAACTCAGTCAGTTATATGACTCAGGAAAGCTCAGTAACTCAGAAATCTCAAAACTATTCTACCAGTCAACGGAACACAGTTACCTCAATCTATTCATTTTAGTTACTTATGTTCAGTGTCTATTCAAATAGGAGTAGAAATTAGCATCGAGTGAATCCAAGGATGGGAACTCACCTATTATTTAGAGGGTGTGATTCTTAGAAGCAATCCTTGCGTTCTAGAACTACGTAGCTAGTGTAGGTTGAGACATCATAACCTGTTATATGAGGGTAGATGAGGTGGTCTAACCTATTATATCAGCGTCCCACCATTCTCATAAGAGTAACCTGTTATATAAGGGTCACTCATAGTTGTCCTTACCAGTGGCGCGATATTGACACCCTTTCAATCGGGGTTACAAATTAGACCCCAACTCAGCTATAAGGCATTATTTGGTGTATGTCAGTTAGATGACTACTTCCCATGGTTTCAGTATCAGTCTTAGTAAAAAAACTCAGATAGTTATTCAGATTCAGGACTACCAGATATAGTCAATTGAGAACAATACGAAACTCAGCTAGTTCCATTAGAACCTAGGCTGTTAGATACAGTCGCTCAGTATTAGTTGTTTCTATTATATAAGATAGCAGTAATTAAGTTATCATAAATTCACTTACAGTTATTATGTATTCATGTATGTATTCTCACGTATGCATTCGTGTTATGGTTTTTTATTCTATACCATAGGTTCTGACGCACGAGCTCCAGATACTTAGTAGCCATCTATTTTTTACAGTCAGGCTTTGCAGTTAGTCCTCATTCTCTGAGGACATGATTATTATTTTACCATTTTAGTATTTAGTTTATTTTAGCAGTTGGAGTTAGTTGGGGACATATCCCATCAACTCCTTATTTAGATAGTTAGAGGCTCTATAGACGATCATGTTTCAGACAGTTTATTTTAGTGGTTTTAGGCATTTCATACCCACTCAGATGTTATGTTTTATTAGTTTTATTACAATATTTAACCTTATGGCCTATCAGCCTTTATTTCCATATTTATATACATATATTATACAGTGTATAGGTATAGATATTAGTCATGGGTTAGCTTGTGGTCCTTCGGGGTCATGAGCACCGTGTAGCATTTTGGGCATCAGGCTCAGGGCGTTACACACTTGCTATCAAAGCCTAAGGTTCAGTAGTGTCCTAGGAATTCTAAAGGCCGCATCTAGTAGAGTCTTGTACGTGGGTGTGTTGCACACCACATTTATGTGAAGGAGCCTATAAGATGTTTTAGGAATAGTTTCCCTTCTTTCAGTATTCATGTCATGCCAGTGAGCATAATCGCAAGTTAATCTCTCAGCCTAATCCGTTTCTCTTCTTGATTTTAGAACATGCCTCCCAAGAGAAGAACCCAACCTATCCAAGAAGATCCCTTGGATGAACATGTTTCTTATGTAGAGTTTAGAGCTATATTCTCTACTTTTACATAGTCAGTTACTGCTTAGAATAAATGACCAGCTGTTGTTCCAGCCAATCCAGTGGCCAATTCAGCTGTATCCAGGATTCGGGACTTCACCCAAATGAATCCTTCATCCTTCTTCGGGTCTAAGTCGGATAAGGACCCTCAGGAATTCTTAGATCAGGTGTAGAAGGTTACAGATATCATAGGGGTTACTATTGTTGAGAGTACTGAGATAGATACATATCAGTTGTAGGATGTAGCTCATACTTGGTTCAAACAGTGGAAGTCACAGAGGTTAGATGATGCAGGTCCTATAGAGTGGGAGGAGTTTTTCACTGAATTCTTAGATATATTCTTTCCCCAAAAGATGAGAGAGGCTAAGGTTCTACAATTTATTAACCCCAGGCAGGGCAACATGACGGTGAAAGAGTATTCTCTTAAGTTTACTCAATTATCCAGATATGCCCCTCATGTGGTTACATATAGTAGGGCCAAGATAAGTAAGTTTGTTTTAGGGGTAAATGATAGTATGGTTAATAAGTATAAATCCGCGATGCTGAATAGTAAGATGACTTTAGCTAGACTTATGACTCATGTTCAGTAGATAGAGGAGCAAAAGAGTTAGATGAGAGAGAGATAGAATAAGAGATAAAGGTCAGGTAGTTTCAACTTTGCTCAGTCCAAATCAGAAGGAGGAAACCATTCTTAGTTTTATCCTAAGTTATCAGTTCCAGCTCCTTCCTCATCTAGTGCGCCAGCTCCTAAGTTCAGGGATGGAAACAGAGATAAAGCTCTAGGCTCTAAGTCTTAAGGTAGTGTTAGTAGTTCTCGTACTTATCCTCTTTGTCATACTTGTGGTAAGCCCCATTCGGGTGTTTGTAGAGCGGGTAGTGGTATATGATTCGGATGTGGTAAGCTAGGCCACAAAGTCAGAGATTGTCCTTATCCAAGTCCTCAGAGTCAATAGAATTGTTCCCCAGCTCAGTTCGGTCGCCCAAACCAGTAGAATGCCACTTCCAGTGCTACTAGTAGGCAACACCCAAACAAACTTTACGCTGTCTGTTCTTGGAAAGATCAGGAAAATTCTCCTAATATAGTTACTGGTACATTATAGATCTTTCATATGCATGGTTACGCTTTGATAGATCCAGGTGTTTCTTTGTCTTTTGTTACTCCTTACATAGCAAGCGATTTCAAAGTCAGTCCTAAAATTCTAGTAGAGCCCTTTTCAGTCTCTACCCTAGTGGGTAAAACCATCATAGCCCGATGGGTATACAGGAACTGCCCGATTATGACATTTCAGAAAGTCACTTCAGCAGACTTAGTCGATTGGAGATGACTGATTTTGATGTTATTCTCGGTGTATATTGGCTTTATTCCTGCTATACCATAGTCAACTGTAGAATGAGAATAGTCCAATTTTAGTTTTTGAATAAACCTTTCCTAGAGTGGAGGGATAGAATTTTTGCTTTTAGAGGTCATCTTGTTTCCTACCTTTGAGCAAGGAAAATGATATCTAAAGGGTGTGTCTATCATTTTGTTCATGTTAAGGACTCTATTTCTAAAACTCTCAATCTTGAACTATTCCCAGTCGTGAATGAATATTCAGATGTCTTTCCCTAAGATCTTCTAGGAATTCCTCCCAAAAGGGAAATAGACTTCGGCATTGATCTTCTTCTAGATACTCAACCCATATCTATTCTGCCATATAAAATGGCACCAGCAAAACTCAAGGAACTGAAAGAATAGTTGAAAGATATCTTAGATAAGGAATTCATTAGACCTAACATTTCCCCGTTAGACGCACCAATCTTATTTGTGTATAAGAAAGATGGTTCTCTCAGAATATGCATTGATTACCAGCAACTCAATGAGGTCACAGTCAAGAACAAGTATCCACTTCCCAGAATCGATGACTTATTTGACCAACTTTAGGGTGCTAGATATTTCTCTAAGATAGACCTCAGATCAGGCTATCATCAGCTCAGGATCAGAGAATGTGATATCTCAAAGGTAGCTTTTCGTACTCGATATGGTCACTTCGTATTCTTAGTCATGTCCTTTGGTCTTACCAATGCCCCCATCCGCTTTCATAGACTTGAACTAGGTGTTCAAGCAGTACTTGGAATTATTTGTCATAGTCTTTATAGATAATATCCTTGTTAATTCCCGCAGTGAGTGTGATCATGCAGAACATCTTAGAATTATGCTTCAAACTCTAAGAGATCATTAGCTATTCTCCAAATTCAGTAAGTGTGATTTTTGGCTAAGGTCAGTAGCATTCCTTGGTCATTTCATTTATGGTGATGTCATCCTCAAAAGACCAAAGTGGTAAGGAATTGGCCTCATCCTATATTTCCATCAGATATAAGGATAGCTATTACAGATAGTTTGTTGAGGGATATTCTTTTATTGCATCCCTCTATGTCTAGACTCTATGTCTAGACTAACTAAGAAGAAGGTCAAGTTTCAGTGGTCATATCCTTACGAGAAAAGTTTTTAGGAGTTGAAGACTTGACTCACCTCAGCTCTAGTTCTAGCATTACCAGATGGACCAGATGGGTTCATATTGTGTCCTCATGCAGCATGGTAAGGTCATAGCCTACACCTCCAGACAGTTAATGCCTCATAAGAAGAATTATCTTATTTATGATCTCGAGTTAGCAACCATTGTTTTTGCCTTAAACATTTTAAGGCATTATCTATATAGAGTTCATGTAGATGTTTTCACAGATCATAAGAGCCTTTAGTATGTTTTTTCTTAGAAAAATCTCATTTTTCACCAGAAAAGGTGGTTAGAGCTCTTAAAATGTTATGACATGAGTGTCCTTTATCATTCGAGCAAGGCCAATATAGTGGCCGATGCTCTTAGTAGACTGTCTATGGGTAGTGTTGCTCATATTGAGGACAGTAAGAAGAATTTAGCTTAGGAATTCCATCATCTTGCCAGACTATATGTTCACTTAGTCGATACAAGAGAGGGTGATGTATGGCTTCAGAGTAGTTCAGAATCATCTCTAGTTTCCGAGGTAAAAAAAAGCAAGGTAGAGATCCCATCCTAGTCAAGTTAAAAGAGTCAGTCAAGGATCAGAAGGTAGAGTTTTTCTCCCAAGGAGGAGATGGTGTATTGCGTTATCAGGGTCGGCTTTGTGTTCTAGGTGTAGATGACTTAAGACAATGAATTCTTGCAGAAGCGCATAGAGTGCGCTACTCTATTCTTCCATGGGCCACTAAAATGTACCGCGATTTGCAGGAAATCTATTGGTGGAGTGGGATGAAGAGAGATATTGCAGAGTTTATGGCTAAGTGCTCTACATGTCAGCAAGTTAAGATAGAGCATCAGAAACCTAGTGGTTCTATGCAGGAGTTCACTATTCCTACTTGGAAGTGGGAAGAAGTGAACATGGACTTCGTGATGGGTTTTCCTCAAACACATCATCAAAATGATTCAGTTTGGATCATTGTAGATAGAATAACCAAATCAGCTTATTTCTTTTTAGTTCATACCTCTTATTCAGCTGAGGATTATGCCAAACTCTATATCATAGATTTGGTCATATTGCATGGTGTTCTATTTTCTATTATCTCAGATAGAGGTACACAGTTCAGCTCTTACTTCTAGAAATTAGTCCAAAAGAGTCTTGGTACGCAAGTTCATCTCAGTATAACCTTTCATCATCAGACACATGGTCAGGCAGAAAGGACCATTCAGACTCTAGAAGATATGCTAAGGGCATTGCAATTGATTTCAAGGGTAGTTGGGATGACCACTTTCCTTTGATTGAGTTTGCGTACAATAATAGCTATCATTATAATATTCAGTTGGCTCCGTTCAAAGCTCTCTATGGAAGGAGATACAGATCTCTAATTGGTTGGTTCAAAATTATTGAGGCCTCAGTCATAGGGCCTGACTTAGTATTCGATGCCTTAGAGAAAATCCAGTTGATCATAGAAAGACTCTAGGCTTATCAGAGTCGACAAAAGTCTTATGAAGATGTATGTAGAAAGGATCTCGAGTTTTAGATTGGTGACTTTTTCTATCTAAATATCTCTCTCATCAAGGGAGTGAAGAGATTCGGCAAGAAGGGAAAACTTAGTCCTCGATATGTTGGTCTCTTCAAAATTCTCAGTCATTTTGGCAAGGTAGCTTATGAGGTCAAGTTGCCTTTAGATATAGCCTTAGTTCATCCAGTCTTGCATGTCTACTTGCTCAAGAAGTGCTAAGGTGACCCATCACTCATAGTCCCTATTTAGAGCATTGATGCTCAGAACTATCTCCTATGAGGAAATTTCGGTCGAAATCCTAGACTATTAGACTCGTAGACTAAGAAATAAAGACGTCCCTCTAGTAAAAGTTCTTTGGCAGAATTAGTCCATTAAGGGAGCTAATTAGGAAGTAGAAGAAAATATTTGGACCATGTATCCTCACCTCTTCTTCGCTAACTCAGACCAAGATCAAGGTAACAATCCTCCTTAAGCTTATTTAGTTTTATGTTTAGAATTCCTTTATAAACTCGGTACTAAGTACCATTGCATATTCAGTCATGATTTCATGT
Source organism: Capsicum annuum (assembly GCF_002878395.1). NCBI lineage: Eukaryota > Viridiplantae > Streptophyta > Magnoliopsida > Solanales > Solanaceae > Capsicum > Capsicum annuum. The sequence continues at coordinate 16,235,750 of NC_061121.1, forward strand.
ATCAGTTTAGTTATATAGTCATGCATTAGACGCGCATTCTCATCATGAGAACCTCAGTTCATCAGAATACTCAGTTATTCATTCATGAATCAGTTACACATGCATCAGATATGCATGTTCATCTTATCAGTCATGTCAGTAATGAGATCATGTTCCAATTGTTCATGTTTTATATGTACATCAGTTTATCTTTTCCCCTCTCACTTTTTCTCATTCGAGGATAAATGTTCTCAAAGAGGAGATATTGTAATACCTCGTTCTCCTAACTAGCTTGAGATCATCCCATGAATGATAGAAACTAACTTTGAAAGATTAATACACTTTTATACACATGGAATTCTAAAGATTTTGACTTTTTTGTCATGAGGAAAATTTAATAAGCTTTCCATCGATACCCATTTCGTCCAAATCTGACATCAGAAGCGAAAGTTATGATCAAAATACAGAAAACAGTCAAAATTGCCCAGGTATGACGGTGAGAGCCGATGGACCATTGAGCTAGCGACGGACCATCGTACCAAGGCAGTGAGACCACAGTCTGCCTAAGATAGACGACCCAAGCTAGCGGACCATCGAGCTAGTGACGGACCATCTTCCAAGCCGTCGCAGCAAAGCACAGTGAACTCCTGCCAAGGTGCAATGGTCAGGACTGACGGACCGTCGACCCAGTGATGGACCGTCGCACCCACAGTCGCATAGTTTATTCATCTATTTTTTGTCATTGTTTTAAAGGGTATTTGGATCTTTTTCCACCCATTTTAACCTCTAATTATATTAGACCAAGGTTCATAAGTTCCTTATCTATCTACAACATCAAATTATTGTTTTCTCGCAAAGATAATCCCCAAGAACAAGATCCAAATCCTTTTTCAAGAAACTAAGAGAAGCGAGTTCTTCAATTCCAAGAACTTCAAGAATCTCACAACCTATGTATGTCATGTGTTAATTCATGGGTCTCTTTCACCCATGAAGCTCAAGAATCTTTTTTCAAAATCCAAGATTTGGGTATTTGTGAATGTTCATGTTTTAAATTGAGTTGAAATTCATGTTCATGGTGTTGTGTGGTTTTGATTCATACTTTAAATTACATATTCCAATGATTGACCCAAGTATGTGAAGATTTGTATAATAACCATGATAAACCCCTTCCATTTACAAGGTGATTAATGTATCCATGATTATTAGATGTGTTGATGATTGTATAACCAAAACATGCTCCCCATATGTTTGATTAAATGCCTATGTGAAGGAAAAGTGTCATACTAGTATAATAATATGAAATCCCCCTTTCATGTAAAAGTTCATGCATGTTAAATGTTTGATGAAATGTCTTAGTCAATGAATTATGAATATATGTGTGGCCATTGTGGTGCTTTAGAACTTGCACTTCATGAAATCTCCAATTTATTATATTATGGATTGTTGATGTTGGTTATGCATTCAAGAATGTCATGTTTTGTTAGTTTCTTTTCATCAAGTCCTGGGGGTACTTGTAACAAAAAAATATAGCTGTGTGCCTAGAGCCAGTATCATGTTTTTATGATATCCTTAGCTAAGCCATGATCCATAGAGCTTAGTCTGTCATGTGACTCAGGAAAGCTCAGTAACTCAGAAATCTCAAGACTATTCCATCAGTCAACGGAACTCAGTTAGCTTAGTCTATTCACTTCAGTTACTCATGTTCAGTGTCTGTTCAGATGGGAGTAAAAATTAGCACCGAGTGAATCCAAGGATGGGAACTCACCTGTTCTTTAGAGGGTGTGATTCTTAGAAGAAATCCTTACGTTCTAGAACTATGTAGCCAACATAGGTTGAGACATCATAACCTATTATAGAAGGGTAGATGAGGTGGTCTAACCTATTATATGAGATTCCCACCATTCTTATGAGAGTAACCTATTATTTGAGGGTCACTCACAATTGTCCTTACCAGTGGCGCGGTATTGATACCCTTCCAATCGGGGTTACAGATTGGACCCCATCTCAACTATATGGCATTATTTAGAGCATGTCAGTTAGATGACTACTTCCCATAGTTTTAGTATCAGTCTCAGTAAAAGAACTCAATAGTTCTTAAGATTCAGGACTGCCAGATACAGTCAATTTAGAATAGTACGAAACTAAGCTAGTTCCATCAGAACCTAGACTGTCAGATACAATCACTCAATATTAGTTGTTTCAGTTTTATTAGTTAGTAGGAATCAAGTTATCATGAATTTAGTTACATTTCTTATGTATTCATGCATGTATTCTCACGTTCATGTTAGACAGTCAGTTAGTATTATCGATGCATGTGAACCCTTGAATTTAGCCTACCTCACATGCATAGCAGTACATTCAATCATACTCATGCATTCATGCTATGGCGTTTTATTCTATACCATAGGTTTATTTTATCATTTTAGTATTCAATTTATTTTAGCAGTTGGAGTTAGTTAGGGACATGTCCCATCAACTCCTTATTTAGATAGTTAGAGGCTTTCTAGACTATCATGTTTCAGACAGTTTATTTTAGTGGTTTTGGGTATTTCATACCCCACTCAGATGTTTTGTTTTATCAATTTTATTATAGTATTGAACCTTATGGACTATCAGCCTTTATTTCGACATTTATATACATATATTATGCAGTGTACAGGTACAGATATCATTCATAGGTTAGTTTGTTGTCCTTTGGGGTCATGAGCACTATGTAGTATTCTGGGTACCAGGATTGAGGTGTTACACATTCTTTGTATCTAGTACCTAAATTCCATATGTGTATCATTATTTATCAAAATAAACATTAAAAATAATGCTATTCTACTTGATTGAGCTAAATAAATGGATTAGAGATCATCGACTTGCTGAAAAATGACATCTTAAGGTTTGAATAGGCAAGACAAATTGGTTTTAGATGTTGTGATTGTGATATTCTCGGGTCGCGATCTTCTCGATTAGTTATTACAATCTGCCCAAGTAATGATCACAACTATTGAGATGCCAGTCTGAACATGTAGTTAGTTCTCATGATCATAAGCCACTAGACTAACATTGCGATCCTGCGACTGCAATTGCGGTACCTAAGACAATGTTTAAGAACCTACCAAATATCTAAAAATTGTCCATATTCTTACCAAATTGCATTCAAATCAAGCAGGAAACACTATGATCATGAAGTACCACCCCTAAAATTTCAATCATGCTCGTCAATTGGTGGGAACCCATCAAAAGTTTCATTCAGGAATTTCACCGAACAGTTGGTATGCTATAACACCTCGATTTTTCTAATTTGGAATGCTACACGTGGCTCGTGACCCTGAGGGACCACAAGCTAACCCATGATTGATATCTGTGCCTGTACATTTCTTAACATACATGTAATATGCGGAAAACATAAACAATAGACCATAAGGTTCAACTGAAATAATTATAATATCCATGTGGGTGAAAAATACCTAAGATAACTAAAGTCTAAATCAAAACTGAACTAAATCTGAAAGCCTCTAAACACTGTCTGAATAAGGAGTTGAAGGAACATGTCTTCAACTAACTCCGTAAACTAAGAGCTAACTAAAATAATAAATGAATAAATCAAATCATATCTTTCTCGAATGAAGAAGACTCACTGCAACTCTATATACTAGAATGGGACTGCTACTCCTGGTCTGCAACTCGCGTCTTTGAACCTATGGTGTAACATAAAGAGAAAGAACCATAGAGAGAATGCATCAGTACAACTGGAGTAATGAGTATATGAGTGAGGTAGGCTGAACATAAATAGGGTTACATGCATGAACAATGCTAACTAACTGACTAATATAAACGTAAGAGTGCAAACATGCATACATAGAAACTGAGATCGCGAATGTGTGATAGCTAAATCTATATGCTAATACATAATTTATTGATAACTGATCATGACTAATATTGTAGTTCTGAATGCATGGGTGACTGTGTCTGACAGTCCTACATCTGATGAAACTATCTAAGTTTCGTACTGTAACTAAATTTGATTGTATCTGGCAGTCCTGGTATACTGATATCTGAAGAACTATCTGAGTTCTTTTTCTGAGACTGAGCCTAAAACTGTGGGAGGTAGTTGTTTAACCGACATTCCCCAATAATGCATATAGCTAAGTTGGGGTCCAATCTCTGCCCCGACTGGAGGAGTGTCAATACCGCGACACTGGTAAAGACAGTTATGAGTGACCCTCATCTGGCAGGTACTCAAATAAGAATGGTGGGAAACCTAAACTGACAGGTTAAGATGTCTCAACGTACGGTGGCTACGTAGTTCTAGAACACAAGGATGACTGCTAAGAATCACACCCAAATTGCCAAGTGAGTTCCCATCCTTGGGTTCATTCGGTACTAACTTCTACTTCCACCTAAAAAGACTGGACATAATTTAACTGACTGTACATGGGCTGAATAACTGACGTCCGTTGACTGATGGAATAGTACAACTCTCTGAGAATTTACTGAGATCATGAGATTTCTGAGGTTTCCTAAGTGATATGACTGACTGAGTTCTATAGATTGTGGCTTGAATGAGATGATCGTGATGACATAACATGGCTCTAGGAACACAACTATGTTTTTTGGGTACGAATGCCCCCAGGACTCGATGGAAGGAACTGACACACATGACATGACTTGATCACAAGATTTGAGTCCACAATTCATAATATCGTACATAAGGGATTTCATACTAAGCTTGGTTATCAATAATGTATTGCATGGAAAGGATTTCATGTCACGTGGAAGTACTTGAACAACCTTAATATCATGTTCATTGCATAATCATTCTAGCAACGCATATCAATAGCATGGAAGTTCATATGGAATCATGTTAGGAGTTGACATAGCTTGTTATTTAAATACTATGGGGTCATGGGAACATGATTTTTAGCGTTCTAGGCATTTTAACAATTACCTTGCATGCACAGTTTGGGGCATAGGTTTTCTCAACAATTTTTAATCATCTTGAACCACCCAAATTCATGGGTTTTAACTACAAGCATGCATACATCATGGAAGTCAACTTAAATTACTATCTTGAAGCTTCGACAATGATAATTAACATGAACAACATCACATAACAATAAGGAAATAAAAGTTTCTCATTTAAAAGCATGGTTCTTGAACTCTATGAATGAAAGGGGTCCATAGATGAACACTACGTATACCTGACTCAGGATTCTTGAAATTTTTGAACTTGAAGGGTTTGAAATACTTTGATTCTTGGAGAGGATTGGGTATTGATCTTGGAGATTAAATTTAGAGAGAAACCCTAGTTTTTGTTTGTGAAATAATAATGAGCATAATGGCTGAATTTGGACTCATCTGGGTATATGTAGGCGAGTGATAAGTGATCAAAATACTCCTATTAAAATGAATAGGAAATAAATTGAACGTGGCATGTGATGGTCCAACTGACAGTTCGTCAGACACTTGATGGTCCGTCACTTAGCCCGTCAGACGTGGACCAGAAATGGGGTTCACTGGATATGAGTTGATGGCCTGGATGACGTTCTGTCACCACTTTGATGGTCCATCAAATGGTCCATCAGTCCTTATCCAGTACGTGGCTCAACTTCCTTGGTGGTGATGGTCAAAGTGGCGGTCCATCACTTATGTGGTGTTCCGTCGACTTGGCTGTCATACCTGGGCGTTTCCGACAGCTCCAAGTCAAACGTACATAACTTCCTCATTTGATGTCGGATTTAAACAAAATTGGTACCGTTGGTAAGCTAACTCAATTTCCCACATGATAGAAACTAAAAATATAAAAAATACCACATGTACAAAGATAGTTTTGCATTTTAAAGTAAGTCCTAGCATTCTTGAGATGATTTCTAGCTCGAAAAAAGGTACGGGTATTACAATATCTTCCCCTTGAGAACATTCATCCTTGAATGGAATTGACTGAGAGGGGAAACAATAATCTGAACATGAGTAGTTGGAACATTATCTTATGACTGACAAACTGAACGCATTATACCGAACATTCATATCTGATGCACGTATAACTGATTCATGAAAGCATGACTGAGGTTCTCACAATGAGAATGCATATCTGATGCATGATTATTTATCGGACTGATACATGTATG
>NC_061121.1:16244847-16347608 GCF_002878395.1 Capsicum annuum
ATGTATGCATGAATTAAAATGCAATGGTACTTGATACCAAATTTGTGATGGAACATGAACATGAAATGAAATATCAAGTTGTATTGAATGCTGAACATGAAATTGAATAAGCTTAAAGAGGACTTGATACCACTGCTTTCCTTGATAGGTTCTTCCTACTAGAGTTGAGAGAAGTGAAGGTGTTGGATTTTATTAATCTGAGGTAGGGAAACATGATAGTGAAAGAGTATTCTTTTAAATTTACTTAGTTAGCTAGATATGCTCCTCATGTGGTGGCAGACAGTAGATCCAAGTTGAGTAAGTTTGTGTTAGGTGTGTATAGTAATATGGTCAATGAGTGTAGGACCGCAATGCTGAGTAAAGATATGGATATATCTAGGCTCATGGTCAATGCTCAGCAGATAGAGAAGGCTAAGAATAAAGAGAATGAGAGGGAGAGCAAGAGTGCGAGAACAGGTAGCTTCAACTTTGCTCAGCCTAAGTTAGAGGGTGGAAATCATTCTCAGTTCCCTTAGAGATCCTCAGTTCAAGATCCATATTCAGCTAGTTCTCCAATGCCGAAATTTAGAAATGGCAATAGATATAGACCATCATGTCCTAAACCCCAGGGTAGTACTAACAGTGCTTGTACGAAGCTTTTTTGCTAAAAATATGGCAAAAATCATTAGGGAGGGTGTATGGATGACAGTGGTGTGTTCTTTGGGTGTGGAAAGCCTGGACATTAGGTTTGGGAGTGTCAATTAGTTGATCAGAGAAGTAGGGAGTTCTGCCAAAAAGGCCAGTCCTATCAGTCATCTGTTCGACTCAGCAGGGGGCCTCTTCTAATGCCACTTGTAGGAAATGACCAAACAAACTTTACGCACTTCAGTCCCGACAGGATTAGGAAAGTTCTCCTAATGTAGTCATTGTATGCTATAATTTTATCATTTACCTGTTTACGCTTTGTGTAACGCCTCAATTTTTCTGAATCGAAATGCTACACGGTGCTTATGACCCCAAAGGACCACAAGCTAACCCATGACTGATATCTGTATCTATACACTGCAATATATATCATAATAATACGAAAAACATGAACATATAGGCCATAACGTTGAACTGAATAAAGAATCTAGTAAAATAACTTCCATATGGGTGAAAACTACCCAAAAACAACTAAAAATTGAATCAAATATTAACTAAATCTAAAAGCCTCTAAACACTGTCTGAATATGGAGTTGAAAAAATATGTCTCCAACTAACTCTGTAAACTGATAGCGAACTGAAATAATAAATGAATAAATCAAATCATATCATCTTCAAATGAAGAGGACTCACTGCAACTCAGTATACTGGAATGTGACTGCTACTACTGGTTTGGAACTCGTGTCTCTGAACCTATGGGGTAACATAAAGAGAAAGCACCATAGCGCGAATGTGTCAGTACAATTGGAGTACTGAGTAAATGAGTGAGGTACGCTAAACATAAATAGGGTTACATGCATGAACAATGCTAACTAACTGGCTGATATGAACATGAGAGTGCAAACATGCATACATAGAAACATGCTAAATCTGTACGCTAATGCATAGTTTAATGAGAACTTATTATGACTAATACTGTAGTTCTGAATGCATGGGTGACTGTGTCTGGCAGTTCTGCATCTGATGGAACAATCTGGGTTCCATACTATAACTGAATTTGACTATATCTAGAAGTCCTGGTATACTGATATCTAAAGAACTATCTAAGCTCTTGTACTGAGATTGAGCCTAGAACTGTGGGAGATTGTTGTTTAACCGACATGCCCCAATTATTCATATAGCTAAGTTGGGGTTCAATCTCTTCCCTGATTGGAGGGTGTAAATACCACACCACTTGTAAGGACAGTTGTGAGTGACCCACATCTAGCAGGTACTCAAATAAGAATGATGGAAACCCTAAATTGACAGGTTAAGCCACCACATCAACCCTAGTCTAACAAGTTAAGATGTCTCAACCAATGCTGGCTACGTAGTTCTGGAACATAAGAATGACTGCTAAGTATCACACCCTAAACTGTTAGGTCAGTTCCCTTCCTTGGATTCACTCGGTGCTAACTTCTACTCCCATTTAAAGAGAATGAACATGATTTAACTGACTGTATGTGGACTGAATAACTGACATCCATTGACTGGCGGAATAGAACTACTATCAGAGTTTTTACTGAGATAATGAGATTTCAGAGGTTTTTTGAGTCACATGACTGACTGAGTTCTATAGATCATGGCTTAACTAAGATTATCGGGATAAGGTGACTTATCTCTAGGCACACAACTATATTTTTCAGGTACGAATACCCCCAGGACTCGATGGAAGGAAACTGACACACATGACATGACTTAATCACAAGATTGGAGTTCACAATTCATAATATCATAAGGGATAATATACCACATGTAGTTTTCAATATCTTATGCATGGTAGGGAGTGCATAGGATATATATCATGTACATATTGTATCACTTCATTATCATAAATGCTTCATCCACAACAGTAGCTACAAAACAATGACATAGAATTTATATTCTATTATATAATTAACATGGACTTTTCATGTAGATAATATGGGACCATGTAAACATGAAATTTTTAGCATTCTAAGCATTTTATCAAACACCTTGAATGCATTCTTTAAGGCATAGGTGTGTTCATGAATTTCACCATTTTAAAATATCCAAATTCATGGTTTCTAACTACATGATCATAACCTTCATAAAAATTCATCAAATTACTACTCTATAGAACAAACAACAACCACCAACATGAATACAATCATATCACCACAAAACATTTATTATTTGGTATTTAAAGATGGATTCTTGAACTCCATAGATGAAAGGAATCCATGGATGAACACTATGCATACCTGACTCAGGGATCTTGACGTTTTTGAACTTGAAGGGTTTGAAATCCTTTGATTCTTGAAGAAGATTGGGTCTTCTTATTGGGGATTAAATTCAGAGTGAAACCCTAGTTTTTGTTTGTGGAATAACAATGAGCAAAATGGATGAATTCGGACTCATCTGGGTATACGTAGGTGAGTGATAAATAACCAAAATACCCCTGTTAAAACGACCTAAAAATAAATTGAACGTGGCATGTGACGGTCCAACTGACGGTCTATTAGACACTTGATGGTACTTCACTTAGCCCGTCAGATGTGGACCAAAAATGGGGTTCATCGGATAAGATTTGATGGCCTGGATGACGTTCCGTCACCACTTTGACGGTCCGTAAACTTGTCTATTAGTCCTTATACAGTACGTGGCTCAACTGCCTTGGCGGTGATGGTCAAAGTGGTGGTCCATCACTTATGTGGTGGTCCGTCAACTTTTCTATCAGTCCTTATACAGTACGTGGCTCAACTACCTTGGCGGTGATGGTCAAAGTGGTGGTCCATCACTTATGTGGTGGTCCGTCAACTTGGCCGTCATACTTGGGCATTTTCCACAGTTCCAAGTAAAACATCCATAACTCCCTCATCTGATGTCGGATTTGGACAAAATTGGTACTATTGGAAAGCTAAATCAATTTCCCACATGATAGAAAGTGAAAATATCATAAATAACATGTGTACAAAGATAGGTTTGCATTTCAAAGTAAGTACTAGCATCCTTGAGATGATTTCTAGCTAGGAAAAAGGCACGGGTATTACAATATCTCTTCCTTGAGAACATTCCTCCTCTAATGGAACTGACTGAGAGGAGAAATAATAATCTGAAAATGAGTAGTTTGAACATGATCTTATGACTGACAAACGGAATGCATTATACTGAACATACATATCTGATCCACGTGTAACTGATTCATGAATACATGACTGAGGTTCTCACAATGAGAATGCATATCTGATGCATGATTATTTATTTGACTGATACATGTATGCATAAATGAATATGCAATGGTAGTTGATACCAAATTTGTGATGGAACATGAACATGAAACCAAATATCAAGTTGTATTGAATACTGAACGTGAAACTGAATAAGCTTAAGGAGGACTGTTGAATTGAGCTTGATCTGGTTTGGTGGAGAAAAGGTGAGGGTACTTGGTACACATTTCTGCTTTTGCTTCCCAAGTAGCTCCCTCAACGGACTGATTTCGTCAAATAACTTTGACTAGAGGGACTTTTTTGTTCATTAGCCTATGAATCTCATAGTCTAAGCTTTCAACTTAAATCTCTTCATAAGAGAGGCTATCCCGAACATCATTGTTCTAAATAGGGACTACAACTGCTGGGTCACCTATGTACTTCTTGAGCAAGGAGACATGGAAGACCAAATGAACTAAGGCTAGATCTGAAGGCAATTTGAGCTCATAAGCTACCTTGTCAAAGGGACTAAGAATCCTGAAGGGACCGACATAGCGGGGATTGATTTTCCCTTTTTTATCGAACCTCTTTACTACCTTCATGTGAAAGATCTTGAGATAGACATAGTCATTGGCCTCAAACTCGAGATTCTTTCTATGAATATCTGTATAAAACTTATGTCAGCTCTGAGTAGCTCGAAGTTTCTCTCTGATCAACAGAACTTTATCTAAGGCGTTGAATACCAAGTCAGGACTGATGAATGAGGCCTCACCAACTTTGAACCAACAAATTGGAGATATACACCTCTTACCATAGAGAGGTTTAAATAGAGCCATCTGAATACTGGAATGATAGCTATTGTTGTATGCAAACTCAATCAGAGGCTAGTGGTTATCCCAACTTCCATTGAAATCAACTGCATATGCCCTTAGCATATATTTAAGAGTCTAAATGGTCCTCTCTGCTTGACCATCTATATGAGGATGAAAGGTGGTACTGAGATATAGGTACCAAGATACTTTTGGAACACTTTCCAAAAGTGGGAGGTAAACTGTGTACCTATGTCTGAGATGATAGATAATGGAACACCGTGTAATATGACCAAATCCCTGATATAGAGTTTGACGTAATCCTCGGCTAAATAAGAGGTACGAACCTGAAGGAAATGAGCTGACTTGGTTATTTTGTCTATAATAACCCAAAATAAATCATGCTGATGATGAGTTCGAGGCAAATCCATCACAAAATCCATGTTCACTTCTTTCCACTTCTAAGTAGGAATGGTGAACTCCTGCATGGATCCACTAATTTTTTGATGCTCTATCTTAACCTGCTTAAAGGTAGATCACTTAGCGACAAACTCTACAACATCTCTTTTCATCCCACTCCACCAATAGATCTCCCAAAAATTATGATACATCTTAGTGGTCCCTGGATGAATGGAGTATCGCGTACCATGCGCCTCTGTAATAATTCACTGCCTCAAGTCATCTATACCTAGAACACACAGATGACCCTTTCAATGAAGAACACCATGTCCCCCTTAGGAGAAAGCCTATACTTTCTGATTTTGAATTGACTCTTTTAGATTGACAAGGCTAGGATCCATGTATTGCTTCGAAAACTAGAGATGACTCTGAACACATACATAACCATCTGAAGAATTGACTAAGAGAACACCTAGTCTGGCGAGCTGATGGATTTCCTAAGTTATCTTCTTTTTGTTGTCGTCAATGTGAGAAACACTACCCATGGAGAGTCTACTAAGAGTGTCGGCCATAATGTTGGCCTTGACCAGATGGTAAAGGACACTTATGTCATAATCTTTCAAAAGCTTTAACCTCCTTCTCTGACAAAGATTGAGATCTTTCTGAGAAAAGACATACTGGAGACTCTTATGATCTGTGAAGACATCTACATGAACTTCGCATAGATAATGCCTCCAAATCTTTAGGGAAAATACTACGGCTACTAACTCAAGATCATGAGTAGGATAATTCTTCTCATGGGGCTTAAGTTTTCTGGAGATGTAGGCTATGACCTTACTATGATGCATGAGGACACAACCTAAACCCACTCTCGAAACACCACAATAGACTACAAAACCGTCTGAACTATCTGGAAGAATTAGAATTTGAGCTGAGGTGAGTCAAGTCTTCAACTCTTGAAAACTCTTCTCGCAAGAATCTAACCACTGAAACTTAACCTTTTTATGAGTCAATCTGGCCATAGGAGATGCAATAGAAGAAAATCCCTCAACAAAGTATCTGTAATAGTCAGCCAAACCCAAGAAACTCCTGATATCTAATGGAGAGACAGGGCAAGGCAAGTTTCTTATCGCTTTGATCTTCTGAGGATCTACTCTAATGCCATCACTGAAAACAATATGGCCAAGGAATGCTACTGATCTTAGCAAAAATTAGCACTTACTGAACTTGGCAAATAACTAATGATCTCTAAGAGTCTGAAGAACAATTCTAAGATGGTCTGAATGATCATGCTCTATGCGAAAATAGACCAAAATATCATCTATGAAGACTATGACGAATATGTCCAAGTACTTCTTGAACATTCGGTTCATCAAGTCCATGAAAGATGCTGGGGCATTGGTAAGGCCAAAGGATATAACTAGAAATTCAAAGTAACTATACCGAGTAGGGAAAGTTGTCTTCGGGGTGTCACATTTTCTAACTCTAAGTTGATGATAGCCTGATCTGACGTCTATCTTAGAGAAATAATTGTCACCCTAAAGTTGGTCAAACAAGTCATCTATCCTAGGAAGAGGATACTTGTTCTTGACCGTAACTTTTTTAAGCTAACGGTAATCGATACATATCCTAAGAGAACTATCTTTATTGCACACGAATAAGATTGGTGGACCCTATGGGGATATACTAGGCCTGATGAATCCCTTATCTAAGAGATCCTTCAACTAATCTTTCAGTTCCTTGAGTTATGCTAGTGCCATTCTATATGGCAGAACAGAAATAGGCTGAGTATCTAGGAGAAGGTCTATGCTGAAGTCTATTTACCTTTCAGGAGGAATGCTTAGAAGATCTTCGGGAAACACTTCTAAATATTTATTAACCATTGGGACTAATTAAAAACTAGGAGATTTGAAACTGGAATCTTTAATATGCACGAGATGATAAACGCACCCCTTAGAAATTATTTTTCTTGCCCAAAGGTAGGAAATAAGGTGACACCTGAAAGATGAAGTACTACCCTTCCATTCTAGGATGGGCTCATTCGGGAACTGAAACTGAACTATCCTATTTCTTCAGTCGACTGTGGCATAGCAGGAATGAAGCCAATCCATACCGAGAATGACATCAAAATTATTCATCTCTAACTCAACTAAATCTACTGATGTGGATTTCTGAAATATCATAATCGGGCAATTCCTGTAAACCCACCGAGCTATGATGGTTTTACCCACTAGGGTAGATACTGAAAAGGGCTCTGCTAAAATTTTGAGACTGATTCTAAAATTGCCTGCTATGTAAGGGGTAACAAAATACAAGTATGCACCTAGGTCTAGAAAAGCATAAACATGAACATGGAAAATTTGTAATGTACCAATAATAACATTAGGGGAATTTTCCTGATCCTGTCGAGTCTGGAGAGCATAAAGTCTATTTGGACATTTCTCACTAGTAGCACTGGAAATGGCACCCTGCTGGTTTGGACGACCGGACTGAGCTGTGGAATGATTTTACTGACCCTGATAACTGGAATTAGGACAATCTCTGACTCTGTGTCTTGGCTTGCCACAACAAAAAAAAACATCACTAACGGCTCTGCAAATACCCTGGTAGTTCTTTACACAAGTTTGACATAGGGGATTAGTTCGGGCATTGTTGATACTGTCCTGAGAGTTAGAGCTGGGTGCTTTATCTCTGAACTTAGGAGCTGGAGCACTGGCTGAAGACAAACCTGGAGCTTTTGACTTGGGATGAAACTATGAACGGTTTCCTTCTTCTAATTTAAGTTGAGCAAAATTGAAACTGCCTGATCTTGCTCTCTTATTCTACCTCTCCCTAGCCCTAACCTTTTGCTTCTCTATTTGTTGAGCATGGGTCATAAGACTGGCTAAAGTCATATCACTGTTCAGCATTTCAGATCTACACCTATTTACCATGCTATCATTCACTCCAGACACAAACTTGCTCATCTTATCCCTATTTCTGCAACCACATGAGGGGCATATCTGAGTAAATCTAAGAAAATACTCCCTAACCATCATATTTCCCTGCCTGAGGTTGATAAACTCAAGAACTTTGGCCTCCTTCAGCTCTTGGGGAAAGAATCTTTCTAAGAAAGTCGTGACAAATTCCTCCCACTCTATAAGACCTGTATTCTCTAACCTCTCAGACTTCCACTGTTTGTACCAAGTGTGAGCAACAGCTTGTAAATGGTATGCGGCTAACTTGTATCTTTGAATAGAAGTAACTCCCATGATGTCAATGACCTTCTGGACTTGGTCAATGAACTCTTGAGGGTCTTCATCAGACTTAGACCCGAAGAAAGATATAGGGTTCATTCGGGTGAAGTCCCAAATTCTTACTGCTGCAGAATTGGCCACTGGATTGGCTGGAATAACTGGTCGCCATTCATTCTGGGCCACCACAAACTGAGAAAGTGTTGTGAATGCAGCTCTAAACTCCACATGAGAAATATGCTTGCCCAAAAAGTTTTTAGGATGAGGAACTGGCTGGTTGCTTCTCTTTGGAGGTATATTCTGAAATAAGAGAAGAATGAATTAGACTAAGAGTTTAACTTGAGATTATGCTCACTAGTACGACATGAATACTGAAAGAAGAGAAACTATTCCGAAAACATCTTATAGCCTCCTCTACATAAAAATGGCATGCAACACACCTATGCACAAGACTCTACTAGATACGGCTTTCAGGCTTCCTAGGACTCTATTGAACCTTAGGCTCTGGTACTAAGTTTGTAACGCACCTAATTTTTTTAACCATAATGCTACATGGTGCTAATGACCCTGAGGGACCACAAGCTAACCCATGACTGATATCTGTACCTATATATTTCTTAACATACATGTAATATGTGAAAAACATAAACAATAGACCATAAGGTTCAACTAAAATAATTATAAGATCCATGTGGGTGAATACCTAAGATAACTAAAGTCTGAATCAAAACTGAACTAAATCTGAAAGACTCTAAACACTGTCTAAATAAGGAGTTAAAGGAACATGTCTCCAACTAACTCTATAAACTGATAGCTAATTGAAATAATAAATGAATAAATCAAATCATATCATCCTTGAATGAAGAGGACTTACTACAACTCTGTACACTGGAATACGACTACTACGGCTGGTCTGGAACTCGTATCTCTGAACCTATGGTGTAACATAAAGGGAAAGCACCATAGCATGAATGTGTCAGTACAATTGGAGTACTAAGTATACGAGTGAGGTAGGCTGAACATAAATAGGGTTACATGCGTGAACAATGCTAACTAACTGACTAATATAAATGTGAGAATGAAAACATGCATACATAGAAACAGAGATCGGGAATGCTTGATAGCTAAATCTGTATGCTAATACATAGTTTAATGAGAACTAATCATGACTGATACTGTAGTTCTGAATGCATAGGTGACTGTGTCTGATAATTCTACATATGATGGAACAATCTGAGTTTCATACTATATCTGAATTTGACTATATCTGGAAGTCCTGGTATATTGATAGCTGAAGAACTATCTAAGTTCTTTTACTGAGATTGAGCCTAAAAATGTGGGAGGTAGTTGTTTAACCGACATGCCCCATTAATCCATATAGCTAAGTTAGGGTCCAATCTCTACCCCGACTGGAAGTGTGTTAATACCGCACCACTGGTAAGGACAGTTGTGAGTGACCCTCATCTAGCAGGTACTCAAATTAGAATGGTGGGAACCTTAAACTAACAGGTTAAGCCACCTCATCAACCCTAGTCTGATAGGTTAAGAAGTCTCAACCTACGCTGGCTATGTAGTTCTGGAACTTAAGGATGACTGCTAAGAATTACACTCTAAACTGGTAGGTGAGTTCACATCCTTAGGTTCACTCGATGCTAACTTCTACTCCCATATGAAGAGACTGAACATGATTTAACTGACTGTACATGGACTGAATAACTGACGTCCATTGACTGACATAATAGTACTACTCTCTGAGAATTTACTGAGATCATGAGATTTCTGAGGTTTCCTGAGTCATATGACTGACTGAGTTCTATAGATTGTGGCTTGACTGAGATGACCGTGATGACATGACATGGCTTTAGGCATACAATTATGTTTTTTTAGGTATGAATAGCCCCAGGACTCGATGGAAGGAACCGACACACATGACATGCCTTAATCACAAGATTTGAGTCCATAATTCATAATATTGTACATAAGGGATTTCATACTATGCATGGTTATCAACAATGTATTGCATGGAAAGGACTTCATGTAATATGAAAGGACTTCCACAACCTTAAGATCATGTTCATTGCATAATCATACTAGCAACACATATCAGTAGCATAGAAGTTCATGTGGAATCATCTTAAGAGTTGACATAGCTTGTTATTTAAATAATATGGGGTCATGGAAACATTATTTTAGAATTCTAGTCATTTTAACAAACACCTTGCCTGCACACTTTGGGGCATAGGTTTTCTCAACAATTTTTAATCATCTTGAACCACCCAAATTCATGGGTTTTAACTACAAGCATGCATACATCATGGAAGTCAACTTAAATTAATATCTTGAAGCTTAAACAATGATCATTAACCTGAAGAACATCACATAATAACAAGGAAATCAAATTTTCTTATTTAAAAGCATGGTTCTTGAACTATATAAATGAAAGGGGTCCAAAGATGAGCACTACACATACCTAACTCAGGTTTCTTGACGTTTTTTATCTTGAAGGGTTTGAAATCCTTTGATTCTTGAAGAGGATTGGGTCTTGTTCTTGGAGATTAAATTTAGAGTGAAACCCTAGTTTTTGTTTGTGAAATAATAATGAGCATAATGTCTAAATTCGGACTCATCAGGGTATATGTAAGCGAGTGATAAGTGACCAAAATACCCCTATTAGAATGATCTGGAAATAAACTGAATATGGTGTGTGACAGTCCGTCAGACACTTGACGGTCTGTCACTTAGCCCGTCAGACGTGGACCAGAAATGGGGTTCACTATATAAGAGTTGACGGCTTGGATGATGGTCCATCACCACTTTGACGGTCCATCAACTCGTCCATCAGTCCTTATCCAGTACATAGCTCAACTGACTTGGTGATGATGGTCAAAGTGGTGGTCCGTCACTTATGTGGCGGTCCGTCGACTTGGCCGTCATACGTAAGCGTTTTCGACAGTTCCAAGTAAAACGTCCATAAATTTCTCGTCTGATGTCGGATTTGGACAAAATTGGTAGCGCTGGAAAGCTAACTCAACTTCCCACATGATAGAAAGTGAAAATTGCAAAACTACCACATGTACAAGGATATTTTTGCATTTCAAAGTAATTCCTAGCATCCTTGAGATGATTTCTAGCTAGGAAAAAGGCGTGAGTATTACATGTGCTTAAGCCTTATGTATCATTTTAAATAATTTTGGTACTCAAGACTTCCTCAACTTTGTACACACCAAAACGACAGCTAACATACCCTACAAAGTCAATAACAATCATAATTAAGCACACAAACTAAGTTTTGGTCCTTTGTCCTAACGATGCATTCTAAGGCCTATAAATACTATACAAGAGGAGAATTTAGACAACATTCCATGTAAGGATATGCAAAGAGGATGTTATGCAATTTTTTATGCTATTGCGCAAGAAAAATAGGTGCAATTAAGAGTAATTTAAGAAGGGATTGTGGATGAAACCATTTAGGGGGTGACTGTTTATTTTAAAAACTACCTTGATCGTGATCGAGGTCAAAGGATCACGATCATGAACCCTATTGCATCGCAATTGTGAACCCCGTGCTATCATAATTATGATAACTGAGATCATTTTATTCTCCTCTATTTTCATCTGTTCTATTTCAAATAGAGATCCACCATACTTCCCATTACTAATCACTTAAACACTCCTTATAGTGCCATAATTTCATGGATTAGTGAACATAAATATTAATCCCACTCTATAATCACAAATAAAAAGGATAAGAGTTAAGTTAATGGAAATAATGGGTTGCCTCCCATTTAGAGCCTAATTTAACATCATGGCATAACGTTCTTCCATCATCAAGTTGGGTACTTGAGCAATCTGACAACCACCTCCCTATCCACGACATTAATTATGGATTCAAATTGCAACACTTTTATTTGTTTTTCGATCATGCAAACTCAAAATGAGACTCCGGCATTATGCACTCGAAACTTTATCTCCCCAGATTACATATTCAATAGTGCTCTCCTAGTTTCTAAAAAGAGTCTCCCAAGAATTATAAGAATATCTTAGTTAATTTCGCACTCAAGAACAACAAAATTTGCTAGGAGAATGAAATGATCGACTTTCACCAAAACATTATACAATACTCCAATCTGATATTAATAGAGGGGTACCCAGCCCAAGTCTTTGATTTACTGCATATGACCCCAAGTTTATGCTTGCTCCAAGGTCATAGAATGCCTTCTCAAACTTGTATGTTCTAATGGTACAAGGTATTGTGAATGTCCCCGAGTCTTTCTTTGACTCTGCCATAGCATTATTCATGATAACACTACAACCATGGGTTACTTCAATGGTATCATAATCCATAAGACATTTCTTGGACATAAATTTATTTATTATCTTAAGATACCCCAAAATTTCTTGAATGTCCTCTAGTAGTGGGATATTAATCGAAAGGTTTCTAAGCTTGGAAAGGAACTTTTTAAATTTGATGTTCTCCTCTTTTTTCCTAAGTCTATGGGAATGAAGAAGGGATTTACATGGTAGAAAAGATATCACATAATGTTTTATTTCTATTTTTCTCATCCCCATCAACCATTTTAGGATTTTCCTTCTCACCAACCATCTCATGAGACTTCAGAGCCTCATCATTTGTTTTTTCGACTCACTTCCTTGTCACATTTGTTTCATCAAGAGTCTTTTTCTTAATCGTTACTACATTTTCACTAAGATTTTTTCCACTCCTAGTGATGATGTCCATGATACGGTCATCATTCATTGGATTTGCTACCGTATCACTTGGTAGGTCCCCTTGTTGCCTTACATTAAGTTGGGATGAGATTTGGCCTATTTGGGTCTCTAGTTTCTTGATGGAGACCGAATGTGATAAAATTATTTGGTTTATTTGAGAAAAATCTCCCTTTAACCCATGAACAATTTTATTGGTGCCCTCTACTCTCATTAGAATTCAGGCAAGCACATTTTTAATTTTAAATTTTTTTGGGTCCACAGAGTTTGAATCCTTTCTCCTTAGCTGGTTATGAGGGTGTACATATATATATATATCATACTCTCTTTCTTTGTCCATCTAATCTCTCTCTCTTTCACTATTGTTCTAATTCTTTTCTTGATTGTTCCAACCTTAATTCCTGCCTTGCCTTTGGTAGTCTGGGTGAGAATCCTTCGATTGGTTTTCCAAATATCTTATTTCCTTATACATTGCCTTTGCTTCATCCTCATCATAACTCTTAGATACAGTGGAATTTACCGCTTTAGGTGGTTCCCCTATCATATAATTGGTGAGAAGGTCTAATTTTGTCATCATCTTGGCCATATTTTATATTCTTTCTTTATTTTTCCTTTTTTGCTCTTTTCTCACATAAGAGGTGGCAAGGGAACTTATGTACTTTTTGGTGTCCCTTGTGTGCTATCCCTTCTTTTTCTTTGTGATTTTATCAAATAAGGAAGATTTAGCATTGTATGGAAACTTAATAAGAGATCATCCGAAAGTATTTTCAACCATAGTTTTGTTTAAATGGTCCAAGTCCCTAAAGAAAATTTAGAGAGGCATCTTCTCTGGCAATTCGTGATTCGAACATTAAATTTGTCATTGAATATTTTCTATGCTTCATATAAGGGGTCTCCACATAATTGACAAAAGTTTGTAATTTTATCCCTTAGTTGTATCATTTGGGAAGAAGGGAAATATAAGTCTAACAAAGCCTACGTAAGCTCCACCCAAGATATGGTGGACCCGAAAGGTAGAGACCTCAACCATAACACCACCTCACTTGTTATAGAGAATAGGAAAAATCTCAATTGACTGGACTGTTATGTTATATGAGCGATCTCAAATGAGTCACACACCTCAATGAAGTTCCTAATATGCAAGTTTGCATCCTTGCAATCTCGCCCATGAGTACACCCTTCATTTGTAATATATGAAGCATAACCCTCGTCATATAGAACACCCAATTTCCTTTGGTTGGTTGGATGCAGATTGCACTTGCATGTTCAACATCATATAGGTTTCCCTTATCATCGAGGTGACCATAGAACAAACCGTTACTGATTCTGGGTTAAATCATTAAGTCGTAAATAAAATTATAGTCACCTATAAAAATAAACCAACAAACATGGTTAACAAAACATTTTGGTTAAAATCAAAGTTACTAACAACAATGCATAAGTGAAAAAAAGTCTCATTCTCTTGCAATGGCATCATTTATTGATCACACTCAACTTACACGTACTCAAGGAGGTCATCATCAATATGAACTCAAAAAGAGTTGGGTTTAAATCCCTGAGGAGTGTAACTACCTTTTGACACCTATGTGTGTTGTGAGTTAACTAGGAATTAACCAGTAATGCATAATGGAATCAAACATAAAAGTAAATAAGGGAAATTATTTTGAATTAGAACTTTGATTTATGAATCTAGTAATAGCACTACTATTGGAGTACATAATTTATGACAAAAACCAAATGATAAAATCCTTGGGTTCATGCTATCCTAGGGGTAATTTGTGTATGGGCAATCAATAATTAGTTCCAAATTTGTTAATTACTTTGGGTATGCTAGGTCTTAATTCTTAGTGTCAATCTTTCAATAAAACACTAAGTTTCACTTATGGATTCTTTTGAATACCTCATGAGTGTAACAAATTCACCAACCCAATACCTCATCTTAGCATCCCTATTTCTAGGACAGTGCTTTTGAAGATAACCATTGAAAATAACATCCTTATTTCAAAGATAATATCAAGTAGTTGTTCACAATTACTCATCAACCGCATCACTTTTTCGAGGATGATGTGGGATCCAAGTCAATTGAGTTTCACCCATAATTCTTAGTATTTCCAAAATCATTAACTAATAATTTTAAACAACAATAAATACCCATTCATTTTAACAACCTATTCAAGTATAACCTCAAGATAGAGTTTTATCCACTCATGAAATTAAGGAGAAGAAATTTACCCAAATGAGCATTCAATTCATCCATTCAAAGGGAAACAAAAGCTAACCTAAGCCTTAACTTCAATTTGTAAAAAAAATCTCACTTGGAATTCAGCATACAATTGTGTTCTCTCTACTCAAACTCTAAAAATTCCATAAAAATGATGTTCTTGTGAAAGGGTTTAAACCCTTAAGATTTAGGGTCCAGTTATGTGTGATTACACTTTTTCCCTTGGTTTTCTACAGATCCATCAAATCTCCCTCAATTGACCATGATCGCTATAGTCGCATTGCGATTACCAAAGTTTGACTAGCTTTGAGTCAGTATTATGATCCTCAGGCTGCGATCGTGGTACTTGAGGGTTGATCTCTAGCACTGATTTCCAACTTTTGTAGGTACTTTGATCATTTTCTCCATTTTTACTTTGCTTCACTTTATTTTATTCCAATTACTTTCAAGCTCACAAACCATGAGATGTAAAGCATTTCAATAAAGAATTGGCCTCATATACACAATCATTTCATCATAATGTTCACAAATTAGGATATAGACGAGTGACAAATTTGCCACTTATCAACTGGTAGGTGTGGGGATGTAATTTCCAAACTCATTATTGTTATTTATAGTTAGGTGATATTGAATTCAAAGTTAGCTTTTCTTTTATTTTGAGTTTGTTGGGTTTCATGCAATATGTTAACACATAACTTACACTATTATTTCAATGCAAGAGGATCACTGTCAAAATATTCCCCAACTAGATTTATGGTAAAATCCATGAGAAGTGAAAATTAAACTTTGAAACATATATGTGTTAAAAGTTAACTAGGATTTAAACCTTAGTGTGCGATTGAAATTAAATATGAAATTAAATTGGGCTATTGAATTTAAAACATGTTTGAACAAAGTTAAATTATAACCCTATACCAAGAGCAAATTATTATTTATTAATACTAATTGAGAAAAGCATTGGGGATATTCTATCCTAGGGGTAAGTTCATATTTTTAGTTTTGATGATGAGCACCTAAGTGCAATGGACCTGGTCCCTGATATGAAAGGTACAGTACAACGTGAACGTATTGTCTGCACCTTTTTGTCCTCTTGTGTAACAAACTTATAGGTGATATTTTGTATTGATTATGACAACTGGTCCAATGAGCTTTCAACTCTCACCATCACTCATCTATAAAAGCAAAGAGATGACACTTTATCAATTGTTTTTTTGCTAATATAAAGAGTGAAGAAAGGAAAAAAAACCTCATTTGAACATTGCTCAAGTTCTTAGCTGATTATATGTGCTTAAATAAAAATTGTTCTTGAGTGAGTACTGATTTGTAACTAAAGCACTTATGTTATAAGAGTAGTATTTTCATTTATTTAGATAAGTGATTAGGTAGAGTTGTCTAAGCTTGTTACTGTTTAGAGTTAACCAATTTTTGAGGGAAAATTGATAGAGGTGTCAAGGTGTTCTTGCAATAAAGGTATTGCAAGCTGGAGGAACCTAGAGATATGTTCACAGTCAAGTTTGTAATTAAGAGTTTGGTTATAGTGGATTATTTTAGTGCTTGTGATGGAAAGACATGATATTTCCCTTCTTGTTTTTCCACTTAAAAATCTTGTGTTTTTACTCTTCCTGCACCGCCTTTATTTTTTTGGTAAATCATAGTTCCTTTACTATTCTATTTCTGATGATTGACTTTGAGGGACCTGGTATCTCAATGTATGGTGTAACCCCCAAGGGTTCCAAAAATTTGTATTATACTAGGTTCAGTCTAAAAGATTCACACCTAGCATATTTTGGTCATCATAGCTGCTATAATTGAACTAGGGGTGGAAAGAAAAGAAGCAAAAAGGGAGAGAGTCATGACCTTAAAGGCTTTGGAGCCAGACCCGGGTAAAGAAGACACTGATGTTGCAGTTTTGGCAACAAGAATTATTAGAGCTATAAAAAGAGGTATTCAGCTTAGCAAAAGAAATGGTAAGATTGAAGGCTATCATAAAAATGGTAGTTCTGAAGCATTCATGAGAAACTACCAAATGCAAATGAATGATCAGGTCCCTGAAAAGTTAAAAAGAAATACTGCAGCTGTGTATGTAGTAAAGAAATCTTTGAAACCATGATTGTTTTTGGTTAAATTTGGTGTTTTATTAATAATCATCAAACTTAATGGACCAAACTATTATGAAATTAACAAGCCACTACTATTTGAAAGACCCAGCCCAACTTAAATCCCTTTAAAACAAATATAGTCAGTAGGGTTTCCTAAAAAATCAACTTTCCTAATCTTTATCAGTTTCACGCTTTATTTTAAGATGAAGCTTCCCTTCTTCAACCATGAATTCCTTCACCTTCTTCTTTGGATCATCAACCAGGTGCCTTCTTCTTCGAGACTTTCTTGCTTATTCAACTTACAAAAGTAAGTAGAACTTCTTTTATGCTGTTGAATTTGCTTCTTGTTACCTGACCACTGATAATACAATTTTTTTAGCTGATTTATCCAGTGAATGTGACCTTGACTAGCTTTTTGACCAACTCTGAGAGATCTAATCAATTGTGTTAAGCTGCTACCTCAAAGTTTGTAGTACTTCATCTACTTATGTGCTTTCATTTTGACTCCAAATCTATACCTTACTCGTTTTGTCTTATGATGCTTAGATCTGGGAGGGATAAAGATAAAATATGGTTGGACCCATGAAGATATTGGTAGCTACTTCACACCCAGATTTAAGAATCTCAAATTGATCCATAGATCCTTCCATGATGTAGAGATTCAATTTTGTTGGTTGTAGTAGACTAGGCTAGCTATATTCTTTCCTTGGGATATTTTTATTTCTTGTAAATATATTGTATGTAAACTATGTTGCCTAAGCCTTCATTTTCCATTTAGCCTCTTATGGGTGTAATTCTCAAGTAAGGCCACTGCCATTTATCACTATTAAGTATGGCCTTTACTTTCTACTGTAGTTGCTAAAAACTAGTAATGATGACCTTTCCTATGTCAATGGCTAAATTTTCAAGATGATCTTCTAAATTATTTCCTTCCTTATAAATGTGTTGATATTTGACTTACTTTTCTTGCACGTATAGCTCTATCTTCTTGATTGTGTTTGCAATACTCCGTGGACACTTTCATATTCCTGTTAATATCTTCTACAAAATGAGACAAAATGAGAGAATCCATTTGAATGATTACCTTGTCCAACTATGATTGGTTACAATGCTTTGCAGCATATAAAATTGCATATGCCTCTACTTGTATAATATCACACATTGTTGTGACTCTGCTTTAGTATGTAGTATATCACCCTTCCTATCCCTTAAATAGAAAGTATATGAACTTTGACCATCATCCCCTCTAACTGATCCATCTGTATTGTATTTTACCTATCCCTCTTCTTGTGCAACCCATTTCACTTTAGTAACCTTGATTTTTCTTTTAAATTAGGTAATTCCTGCAAAATTTATGGCTATTCAATAGGAAAAATTCTTTCTAGTTTTATGACCACTAATAGTAACCTCAAGGTCCTTGTTATATTATAAATTAGCCTCAATCCTATTGTGCTCTTCTCCTCCATAGCTCCCATAAAATAATGCTAGGTAAAATATGGAAATATGGTTGATCTCTCTTTTTCACTTGAATGTCCAACTATTTAAGAATAGTACCCCTTATAGTCAAATCCTGGATAGATATACCTACAAAAGAAGAAAAGTAGGACCAAGTCATGTTAGCATAATATGATCTTCTGAAGACATGTGGAAGTGTCTCCATTGTAGGATCCTCACAACACCAATATTTAGATAGACCATGCATTCTCCATCTTCTAGCAGAATCATCCACTAGGATTTTTCTTCTCTATAACTTCGATATACAGAAACATATCTAAAAGACAACCCTTTAATCTAAATACTCTTGTATATGTTACTCAATTGACCTTTATTCCTGATATATTGCCAAGCAGTCTTCACTGTAAACTCTCTATCAGCTTCTATACTCTATATAGGCTTGGCAGTCCCTTCTCCTATTTGGGGATTTACTTTGGTTAAAATATGCTCAGCCATTTATGGTGTGAACATATCTGTAACCAAATGTTCATCCCATCTGTCATCCCTCAAAATATCCTTTAATTGATGATACTGCCAATTCTCATCCCAATTTCTCTCCATTAAAGAATAAAAATCACCCTGACCATTCCAATTATCTAATCATAAATCAACATTCCCATCTATCAATTGCCAAACTATTAAATGCTACACCAAATCTCTAGCACTTAACATCTTTTTCCATAATTGCGATCAACCTGCACTAGATTTCCATATCACCATTTTTGGATCCTCCTTTTTACATTACTTATTAAACATATAATCTCTCCAAATGGAAGATGTTGTCCTAAAATTCCACCATTACTTATAGAATAATGCCATAGAGATATCAAAAATCCTTCTAAATCCTAGTCCTTCTTTCTCTTATGGTAAACACACCTCCTTCCATTTTATTGAATGTCTACTTTTTCCACCTACTCTACTGCTCCAAAAAAAAATTTAGCTAGAATATTTTGAATAGAACTCAACACATTTAAAGGAGGATTCATTACTGAAAAACAATATATAGAAACACTCTGTAACACATGCTTGATCAACACTGCTCTAACTCCATATTAAAAAAGTTTTCCTTTCTATGTCAGCACCTTATTTGTTATTCTATTCATCAATTGTTGATATTAATCCTTTTCTTCCTCATATACAATATGGGAAAACCAAGGTAAATAAAAGGAAATTCTTTCCTTTGAATGCTTGTAGCCACTTCTGCCATAACTCCTATTCCATTTGAAACCCTTTTGTGAAGATAAATAGCACTCTTTTCCTTGTTTATCTTCTGCCCAGATAATTCTTCATATCTGTCCAAAGTATTAGTCACCATATGTAGAGTTCCCACTTCAACTTTGCATTAAATTATCATATCATCAGCAAATGCTAAATGATTTATCTTGGGACTTTCTCTTGGCATTCCAAACAACTTGAATCCCTTGTCCTACATCAATTTCTTTAGATTTCTAGACAAAAATTCAACTGTCATAAGGAACAAAGTAGGTGATATAGGATTACCTTACTTCAATCCTCTTGATGATTTAAAAAAACCTTTAGGCTGCCCAATCAAAAGTATTGAATACCAGTTGTTCTCTAACAATCTAAACACCATATCAATAAGAACTTCTGAAAATCCTATTTTCCTCAACTCCTTGGTTTGAAAGAGCCATTCCACCCTATCATAATCCTTTATCGTATCTAATTTCATAACTATATTAGGTGTTTTTCCTATCTTGCTTATTTCTGAAACTATCTCCTGAACTATGAAGACATTTTCAGCAATGTTTCTACCCTATAGAAAACTTGCTTGCTCAGGTGAAATCAATTGTGGCAATACTTCCTTAATCCTCTCATGAATAATCCTTGAGAAAATTTTATTCACAAAATTACTAAGTGTTATAGGCCTCATAGCTGAAAATGTATTCTCTACTAACTTTTTTGGTAACAATACCAAATTAGTATGTGTAATAAATCTTGGGAACTGATAACCAAAAAAGAAAGCAATTACCATTTTATATATGTCATACTTGATGATGTTCCATGCATCTCGATAGAATGCTCCAGTCATACCATCAATTCCCCTTGCTCTGTCTTTGTTTAATCCCATTATTACTTCTTTTACTGAATCTTTAGTAAGACTTCTGATAATTTCCTTATTGTACTTATCAGTTACCAAGCTTGGTATCTTATCTAAAATAGTAAAATCCTTTTCATGTTCCTTCTTAGTAAACTATTTTTGATAAAAACCAACTGCAACATCTGATATAGTTTGTTCTTTTTCCATCCATTCCTTTCTTCATTCTGCATTCTCCTGATTCACAATCAGTTTCTTCTTCCTTTGACAATTGTATGGAAGAACTTAGTATTTCTTTCTCGATCCTTAGACCATTCATATCCTGCCTTCTACTTCTAGAATTCTTCCTCTCTCTTTAACTATAGATTTAACTCAGGCTAAGCTTTTCTCAAAGCTTCTTATTTACTTTATCAGGATCTTCTTCAAATTTCTTTTCTTTAACTTTCAAAATATCTTTTAGTGTTGCAATTTCCTAGAATATATTTCCAAAAGTTTCCTTACTCCATCTTGTCAATGTTGATTTAATATTCTTTAATTTCTGATAAAACACAATGAATGGATTACCTTCTATCTCTGCTGTCCAATTTTCCTTTATCACTTCCAAACATGATTCTTATTTTAACAATATTCACAAAGCTAAAATATCTGATTACTTGATCCCTATCCATCTTGAAATTAATAAACAAAGGAGCATGATTAGATCCACATCTAGGTAAATGCTCCACCTCTAATGTTTGAAAGATGTTCTACAATCTATCATTGTACAACACCTCATCTAACCTTTTAAATATACAATCATCATCATTTCTCCTATTTCACCAAGTATACTTCCTTTAAATTGACGTTCTTACATATTGCACATGCTTATAAACTGATTAAAATCCTGATTTTCATTCAGTATAATTGGCAATCCCCCAAATTTTACTTTTTTATTTCTTATTACATTGAAGTCACCTTCTATTAACCATGGTTGATGGTAATCAGCCATGTCTAATAATGAATTCCATAAAACTTGCCTGTTTCTTCAGCTGTACTTTTCATACACTAATATAACTATCAAAGAAACATCAACTTGTTTACATACCAGCTTTGTTGAAAGTTGTTGTTTCTTAACTTTGACCATGCTACTTTCCAAACTTCCATCCATGGACCCCCGTATCTTCCCTAATACATTCACCATAACCTGATTCATACCCAGTCTCTTTTTGTATTCATCTATATGCTTCCTCTCTTGAAAGGGTTCCATAATACCTATAAAATAAAAATGGTATCTTTTCTGCATCATGATTAATATAGTAAAGGCCTTTTGTGTATTAATAAACCTTATATTCAATATTAATGCTTTAATCATGATTTAATTTTAGCAGTGTGACTCCTTGTTTGAATTATGGAAGAACTTGAAGTATTACTCTTCTTCTTCTTTGATTTACTTTTCTTGGCCTTCAATGACTTAACTTACTTGGGGGATCAATCCGCATCCTTATCTATTTGCTTAATGTTATCATCCTGATTATTCCCATCCAAATCTGCCTTCTTTGCATTACAAATCTCCATTATTTTATATGATTAAATTGCTAAAGGAGAAATCCCTTCCAATATCTTAAACTCATTTGCTTAGTCATCAAACAACTAAATTTTCTTATTACCTTCTTCTGTTTGAATCCCTTTATTATTGACTATCTCCTAATTTTCTATACTATCATTTTGCTGAATTTGACTTTGCTGAATATCTTCTTCCATGTTCTTTTTTTCATATGTTGCATTCATCTGTTCTGCATCTTGTGCTCCTTGCTATATTTCTACAGTTTTACCATAGCTTTTTTTCACCCTATCTTTTATGATGAGTACCTCTCCTTCCTCTTGTTTATCTTTATCACCCTTTGTTGCTTTCTCTTTAATGTATTCATCATCATTTTCCTTATTTTCTAATGCATTAAATGAGTTAGACACTTCCATCTCCTTATCATTTTTCTCATTTATCTCTCCTATAATATGTCCATATCTGTCCCTCTTGTATCTATTCTTCCTTGTGTGCTACTGTCGATTGTTTGTATTTGCTCTTTTTGTATTGTGTTGAAGCTGTTAATGTTTCCTTTTTCCACTTTGATCCTTTTTTTCTGGATTTTTTTTGTGCCTTTTCCTTCTTTTTCATTTTGTCAAATAATTAAGGATGAGTGTTCCAACAGCTATCCTTATTATCTCCTTGTAAACAACACTCTTTACAATATTTTGACATATAGTTATATAGAATATGTATCCACTTGGATTTGATTTCCCCAGTAATATCATTATCTTCATTTATTCTTATCTGTTGAGGAAACTTTACAACTAAATAAACCTCCACTTTTCCTCTTACACAACTGGGCCTAGTATGATTTTTGGCTGCCATATCTAATGTGAGAGGTCTACCTATAGCTGATACAATAAAGAATATTGCATCTTTTGTAAAAAAAATTAGGTGGAAAATCCTACATAGAAATCCAAGCTACTGCAATTGTAGTTTCGACATCTAGCTCAAACCATAGATCCTAATTCAAAGTCCTCATTTATCAATATCTGTCCATCGAATGAATATGAAAGACAGGTGTTGATAATAATTGAACATAATCTTCCAATTCTTCTACCCTTACTAGCACATGTCTTTTGTCCATTACTCTTATGGTACATTGCCCCTTTATTCTGCATTGATCTGTAATAATCTTCCTTAATACTTTAATTTTAGGTTTACCATAAGAAAACTTATCAATAATTGCATAATGTAATTTCTTCTGCATGATTAAATTGCAAACTTCAAATGATTTTCATGTTATATTAGGCTCCCCATGCAATGTTATAACAGGTGAACCCTAATGTTAGAATTTTCCACACTATCATCCTGCTTAATTTGATTTTGCTAAATATCTTCTTCTATGTTTTTTTTTCATTTGTTGCATTCATCTGTTTTGCATCCTGTGCTCCTTGCTATATTTCTGCAGTTTTACCATAACTTTTATTCACCTTATCTTTTATGATGAGTACCTCTCCTTCCTCTTGTTTATCTTTATCACCCTTTGTTGCTTTCTCTTTAATGTATTCATCATTATTTTCCTTATCTTTTAATGCATTAAATGAGTTAGACACTTCCAGCTCTTTATTTTTCTCATTTATCTCTCCTATAATATGTTCACATCTATCCCTCTTGTATCGATTCTTCCTTGTGTGCTATTGTCGATTGTTTGTGTTTGCTCTTCTTGTATTGTCTTGATGCTATTAATGCTTCCTTTGTCCACTTTGATCCTTTTTGCTGGGTTTCTTCTATGCCTTTTCCTTCTTTCTTCATTTTGTTAAATAATTTAGGATGAGTGTTCCAACAGCTGTCCTTATCATCCCCTTGTAAACAACACTCTTTACAATATTTTGGCATATAGTCATATAGAATATATATCCACTTGGATTCGATTTTCCCAGTAATATCATTATCTTCATTTATTCTTATCCGTTGAGGCAACTTTACAACTAATTAAACCTCCACTTTTCCTCTAACACAACTGGGCCTAGTATGATTTTTTGCTTCCATATCTAATGTGAGAGGTCTACCTATAGCTGATGCAATAAAGAGTATTGCATCTTTTGTAAAAAAATTAGGTGGAAAATCCGACATAGAAATCCAAGCAACTGCAATAGTAGTTTTGACATCTAGCTCAAACCATGGATCCCAATTTAAAGTCCTCATTTCCTAATATCTATCCATCAAATTAATCTGAAAGACAGGCGTTGATAATAATTGAACATAATCTTCCAATTCTTCTAGCCTTACTAGAACATGTCTTTCGTCCATTACTCCTATGGTACATTGCCCCTTTATTCTGCATTGATCTGTAATAATCTTCCTTAATACTTTAATTTAAGGTTTACCATAAGAAAACTTATCAATAATTGCATAATGTAATTTCTTCTGCATGATTAAATTGCAAACTTCAAATGATTTTCATGTTATATTAGGCTCCCCATGCAACATTATAATAGGTTTAGATCAAACCCTAATGTTAGAATTGTCCACCACTTTGGGCTTCAAAAGATCTGCATGTTTTTTTGCCTCCATACTCTGTTTGTTGCTATCATCCGGTGGGATAGTACCACCGACTATGGTGGCCATGTTGGCCGAAATTTTAGAAGTCAATGGCTAGGGTTTTTAGAGGTCAACTGCTAGGGTTTATTTCATATGACTTACAACAACTGCATGAGGATATTATCCTAGTGAACCTGATTAAGATGATGAGTCTAGATATGTTTCTATGCTAGCATGGGAAGGCAGTCCAGTTATATATCATTCCTTATTTGAATTAATGACAAGCTTAGAATATAAAAAATGAAAGGAGGTAACTCTTTTTAATATTAAAGATAATCTTAATAACTAATCTTCTAAAAGGATAAAAATGCTTGTTAGTGTGCTAATATACTCTATATGTGAACTAACTACTAAGAATAATGCATTAGAAGTGAAAATAGAGAATCAATAACATGAGTTGATTGCTTTAACTTTTATTTCTGAAATTGAAGAGTTTTTCGTAAAGATAAAATTTGAAAATCTGAGTTTGATAAGTAGTCTGAAGAAGGTAAATAAGGTAGATGAAAAAAGAAAAAAGAAGCTTCATGTCTTCAAATTGATCTTGAAGAAAGGCCGAGGGATTCTCAAAAACACCTTATGTCTGTATTTCATAAGAATGAAGAGTTAGAGAGGGACCTGGTACACTTGAAATAAGAGTTAAAATGTCTATTCAATAGGCTACTTCCTTACTGCTTCTTTCTAATTTGACTAGTAAAGGTTTAAATGATGGTAAAGAACTAGGCTACTAAGGAGAATTCCAACCTATTGGATTTCATGGAATGACTGTCAATGCTGCTAGAAATAAGACTTTAAACCTATGTGCAATCACTATGGGAACATGGGGAAACTAAAGAGAATTGTCAAAACTAGATAAATGCTGGAATGAACAAATTTAGATATGTTTAGTAGGAGAATATACTGCCAAATGGATTTAAGTATTTGAATAAAATAAAAAAGAAGTATACACCAAGATGGGAAAAGAAGGTTTTGATCACACCATAGTCTTTTTACTGGAAACTCAAACTCAAGTGGGTTTCTAAATCTAAAAAGTGATCATGGGTCCGGGATGGAGAAAGGGGATCATAGTATGGAATATTTATTAAAAGTGGGTGTATGGAACTTAATATTAGAATATCTGACTGTGTTCTCTATCTGAACGCTTTCTAAAGTGGAGGTGTCATATTTTGAAATAGTTTAATTCAAGGGACCTGGGCCTTAGAAAACTCATCTTAGAAAGAGAAGGCCTCGGCAAAAGGCTAGAGCATGGATCTATCAATCCAACCTGGCATAATATGTGAATTTATTTCTCTTCTAAAATTTGGCTATGTTTAGGAGATAGGAATCCATGATAGAGTAGGTTCTTGTTAATCAAACACAACTTGATACCTTTATTGGTATACACCCATGGGAACATCTTTGGAGGAAAAGTTGTAGCTATCACAATTATAGAATTTAGTCATAAAGAGAGTGACCTAGTCCCATCACATAGGTTAGTACCCATGCAAGATACTTAAGTAATAACAAGATGATGTATTAAAAGCCATATATGTTCTCTCCTTTAAAGTGCCAAATCTTATGCCAAATGATGTATCACACTTTTTAGGTTTAGATATCTCTGTTCAAAATGAACATCTTTTAATGACATTGGCTACCTCTTAAAATTGCTAAGTCAGACTTTTTTGTCATTATTCTTCAACTAGTCTAAATTATGTTCCCGAATCTAAAAATCTTCTCTAAATCTAAAATAAGCCAGATCATCTCTGTCTCTCAAAATCCAACGGAAAACATTACTACTTCAAACAACAAAAGACCCTGAAGCAGAAAAAACTTCAGAGAGTCAAACTAAACATCCCCAAATTGAACATCTTGATTCTTCAGAAATTAAAACCACGAAAAACATCATATATAGTCCCTAACAACAATCTAAGTCAATTATCCTAACTAAATCTTCCATAGAATGTACATAACCCATAATCCAGTCAATTTTCTTTGAACCCTCCTTAACCTCAGAAGCTTATGCCCATCCTATCATGATAGAGAATCAAAACTGAGGATTTGGATAAATAATAGAGCAAGAAATTTCTGAACCTAAAAATGACTCTTATATAGGAAATTTAAAACTACCTAAAATTTTCTAAATTCTTGAGTTATCTAAAAATTTTGAAAAAGCTGAACCCTCTAAAGCACGCCAAGAACCTGACTCTCCTACACCCTCGATTCAAATCCTATTTTTACTTAGTTATTTGGTGAAGAAATTTTAGTGAAAAGGTTTGATTTTCCTCTAAGGAAAGCTCAGCAACAAGTGAAGAACAAAAACAGGGTGATAAGGATAAAGTAAATAAGGGAAAAGATATGTTTTTACCACCAAATAAGGTAGATGAGTATGATGAGTATTAAATACCTCTAAGATGGTCGATAAAGAAAATGAGAGAATGTATAGGTAAGGAGAAAGTGATAAATTCTAAGGTTAAGGTGACTAGAACCTATTCTATAAGAGGTTCTAAAAAGAAAATATTGGAAATGTCATGAAGGCCAATAAATCTTGGACCAACGAATAAGAAGTCTCAAAAAATCTATTGTATTAGAGGAAAAAAATATGGAAGTTGTGGAGGTTTAAAAGGGAAGGACATAAATTTAGAAGTTCTTGCTGCAACTGAGGAAACAAGAAAGGAAGATGAGGTTGCTGAAAGGACTAGGTCTTCTAACTTAATGACTGGTGGTTCTACTGGAAAGAGGCAGAAACATATAGATGTCAAATAAGAAAAGACTCTGAAGAACCCAGTCCCATGAGGATAAAAATTAATAAACAAAGAGAGCCAAGTAGTGAGACCAAGAGAAGCAGAATGCAAGAATAGATGCAAGATATGGCTAGAGAAAAAAGGAATAAAATGTTGATGACTCTATAGGTCCTATCA
The DNA here is from genome assembly GCF_002878395.1 of Capsicum annuum. Classification (NCBI taxonomy): domain Eukaryota; kingdom Viridiplantae; phylum Streptophyta; class Magnoliopsida; order Solanales; family Solanaceae; genus Capsicum; species Capsicum annuum. The sequence continues at coordinate 16,272,719 of NC_061121.1, forward strand.
GGAATAACTTGTGATCCTAAGAGATAAGAAAGTCCTAGAATGATAGATCTAGTTGAGTATATCAAACCCCAAGATGGACATCACTTATTTGAGAAATTAACTCCTACAGTGTTTGAGGATGAGGGAAGAGAATTTTAGTACACTATGGAATTCTTAGAATATGGGTTAAGTTTGAAATCACAAGTGCAAGGAAAGCTTATCAAACTGGATGAAGAGATATTAGGCAAGATCTTGGATGCACCTATTCTAGGTGTAATAACTTTGGTAAAACAAAAGCCTACAACTGAATTTATGATAAATGTCTCAAAGGTAGGAGGGACCTCAAAAACTTCTGTGAAAAGGAATTCTTTTAGTGAGTTCAATTGGTATCTGATAAAATAAACTATATCATTTATTGATGACTTGTTTTTTATTTACTGCTTGATCAATTTTGAACTGATGAGTCTTCCTGCTCTAATAATAGCACATGAATAATGTGTTGCATGTTAAAGAGGGAGGCATGGGACGCCATATGAATATTTCTTGAACAAAGTGTTTGAACATTAAGGTGTGATTAGAACCAAGGGAACACCTGGAACAATCAAGTAAATGTTTAGTCTGACTACCTAAAGTGGAAAATAAATGTGTTGTAGGCAAGGTTAGAATAGTGTCTGAGTTGTTGGATGCTCATGAAATGTTGGGAAGAGAAATGGAATAATTAAAAATCAAGTTGGGTGCTAAAGATACTGAGTTAATGTAGTTGAATATGAAAAATTAATAGTTATCTTCTGAAGGACTTGGTGCTTCCGAGACACTTCTGGCAGAAAATGCAAAGCTCAAAATAAAAGTGATAGAATTAACTGGTGAAAATCAAGGACTTAATGTTGAATACAAGTCCCAAACCAAAAATTTGTTGGAAACCTATGCTACGGAATGTGCAAGAATGGAGATGCTAATTAAGTCTCTTTCTCCTAATCCCTTCTCTACCTGAACCTTGCTATCTCTTTTCCCTCATCAACCCTATATTTTTTTCTTATACTGATTCCCATGTTGGCCATCAAAGATAATCATTTTATGTTGTTTATTTTAGCTTATTGTACTAGTACAAAATTTTATGAATGAAGGACTCTTACATCGTGTGCCTCATTTGTCTCATTTATTTTAAAAGTGTTTTTCATGTTAGAATTTCCCTACTAGACATAAGTTAACTAATCTGTATTTATTTTATTTAGTGTTTACTCTACACACTTTTCAATAAGGCGAAAAAGAAGAATACTGAGTTCATATAGTAGGCCCAGGTACTAGGGACAAGTGTAGTACAATTGAGTTCATGAGTTGAGTTGCAGATTTGAATGGCATGATGATAGGGGAAAGCAACTGATAAGCATGCTGAAAGGGGGAAGTATGCCCAATGATAGGGGAATAAAATATGCTTAGAGTTTTTGCTACAAAGGACTAGATCCCTGTGTTGCATGATGATGGAGGAAGAATGATACTAGGAGGAACATTCATCTTTAGGTGGTAATCATAGTGATTAAATCTGATAAATATATATTGATGCTAAAAACAGTATGGTTTGTTTGTTATTATCAAAAATGGGAAATTCCTATATGTATTTTTGATGATATGAAGATAATTGCAAGGGACCAAGTCCCTGGATGTGCAAAGTATAGTAAAGCTGACACACATTGTCTGTATAATTTTGTCCTCCTGTGTAAAAAATCTGCAAGGTACTATTTTGTAATAATTAGGACAGCTGGTCTAATGAGCTTTTATCCCTAATCATCACTCATCAATAAAATGAAAGGGATTCCTCTTCATCAATTGGTTTCTTGCAAATACAAAGAGTGAAGAGAAGCATCAAAAACATATTTCAACACTGCTCAAGTTCTTAGCTGATTATGTGTGCTTAAATAGAAATTTTTCATGAGTGAATACTGATTTGTAACTGAACTACTCATGTTATAAGAGTAGAGATTTTATTTATTGATAGAAATTCTTAGGTAAAGTTGCCTAAGCTTGTTGCCAGTTAGAGTTAACTAGTTTTTGAGGGAAACTTGACAGAGGTGTCAAGGTATGCTTTCAATAGAGGTATTGAAAGTAGGAGGAACCTAGATTTAGGTTTACAATCGAGTTTGTAACTAAGAATTTGGTTATAATGGATTTTTTTTTCTGCTTGTGAGGGAGAGCCGTGGTTTTACCTTACTAGGTATCCACGTAAAAATCCAATGTTTTTACTATTCCTCCACTGCCTTTGTTTTTCTAACACCTTATAGTTGCTTTACTATTCTATCACTTGTGATTGACTTTGAGGGAACTAGTCCCTTACTGTGTGGTGCAATACTCAAGGGTTTCAGCATAAGTAGTGTAAGCGTGTTCAAGAATTAGTTCCAAGTTTAGTTAATGAGTTATAGGTAGGCTAGGTTTAAGGTTTTAGTGTTAGTCTTTTAGCAAAACACTACAATTTTACTCATGGATTCTTTCAAATACCTCATGAGAATGACAAGTTCATTAACGCAAGACCACAACTTAGCATCCCTATTTCTATAATGATGCTTATCAACATAGCAACTCTATATAGCATCCTTGTATATAAGACGATTCTAAGGAATATGCTAACAATAATTTGTTGTTTATAAATACTCATCACCCTCATCCCTCTTTCAAGGATGATATGGGATCAAAGTCAATAGGGGTTTTCACCCATAATTTTAAATTCACACATAGAATTAGTAAAACCCAACATCATTAACTATCAACTTGAACTAATAATCAATACCTACACATACTAACACCCTATTCAAGCATAACCCCAAGATAGGAATTTAGTTTCTCATGTATTTAAAGAGAATAGATTACCCATATTTTTATTCAAATCTTCCATTGAAACTAAGATTGAGTTAAACCAATCTTCAATTTAAATTTTCAACCAAATCCTCAAATAGAAGTTTGCACATAATTATCACTCCCAGTCTCATAACTGAAAATTTTTCATAATAATCCCCTAATTGTGCAAGGGTTTGAGCTTTTGAAATTTGGGATTTAGATCTACGAATTGATAAATGAAACCTTGGAAGTTTCCATCTCAAATCTGATCAAATCCTTTAGATTGCATTCGTGCTTCTGTGTGTGGAATCTGATTGCGATCACTATTGATGAATTTGGTTGACCTACCATGATTGCAGTTCATTAATTCCGACCACGGGACTTGAAGGTATGTAAGACCCCGCAAATTCCTAAGCTTAATGCACTCCCTTAAAGATTGTTAAGGGGTCCAGACTAAGAAAATCTTAGCTAAGTGTTTAGACTTAGTGTTATTTTAGCCTTCGTATGTTGGAGACTCCATTTCACGTCTCTCATGACCTTAAAATATCAAGTTTTAGATTGATTCATGATCAGGAATTCCTTAAATAGTGCATTGACGTGATCTAGATTCACCATGTCGCCCATCGCATCGATCAATATTTCCCTTGGCTCCTAGTGTCAATTTCCAGTGAACCAACATAAACTCAAAGTGACACATTGTCTATTGCAATGATCCCATCGATGTGGTACGTCGATCTACGCATTGCTTGACACATATTTCAGTAATTAAAAGTTGTGTCCATAAGGTTATTTGGGTCATTTTACCAACATTAATCAGTCCCCAAAACATGAAATTCAGACCTCAATAAGACAATTACACTCATTTTCTCTCAAATTGCTCTCAAGAACAAAACCCTAGAACATCAATTTCAAGATCAATCCTTAAGAACTCTCCATCAAACTTTCATAATTCAAGTACCAAGGTATGTCAATTGTTCATCCAAGGGTCTCCTTATACCCTTCGAGTTCAAGAACCTTTTTGAAATTTCAAATTAATGGATTTTATGAATTTCATGGTTTGATTTGAATGTGTTCATGACTATTATGTTAATGGGGTTTCTAATCCATGAGTAGTTGTAAGATTCATGTGAAATTATTTATTATGTGCGTAGGATCATGTGAATTTATGCTAAAGCTTTAAAATTATGAATTTGATATGTGAAACCATGGTGTCTACATGTTGTTTGCTATCATGTGCCCAAAACATGCTCTCCAAGTGTTTGATAAATTGCTTATGTAAATAGGAGGATAAATTCATGACATGCTAGCTTATGTCCAAATGTACCTCTTACAAGTGTTTCATAGAATTCTTCTATGAATAAGTTATGAATACACATGGTTATGCTTTACTTTCATGCTATTGAGTCCTAGAGGTATTTAATAACCATAAAATCTAGTTGTTTGCCTAGAGTTACCATAGTTGTATGAATAGTGTCATGAAACAGTAGTATTTAGTTTTAGTTTAGTATACAGTTCAGACCTTAGTAAACTCAGTCAGTTAATAGAATTTAGCAGTATTTTGTTAGTCAACGCAATCTAGTAAATTCAGTTGGATTAGTCAATTAACATGATCAGTAACAGATGTAGCCCAGTCTAGTACAATCTAACAATTATTTTAGTGCCTATTTAGTTGGGAGTAGGATTCAACACCAAGAGAGAGTAGGGATAATGACTTTTCTGTCAGATAGGCAGAGTTGTTAGTAGCGATCCCTGTACTCCAAGACTGCAGTCCATGAAGGATGAGGAGTCACCTACCAGACTAGGCTTGACGATCTCCCAGGGCTCACCCATCAGATTAGGTTTGGCTCTGCCTAGGTGTCACCGGTTAGTTAGGCTTGGCATCCTGGTCTTTTCGGTATTAGTACCTATGTCATGGTATTAGAACCCTTCAAACTAGGATCACTAGTTGGACCCCACCAATTTAGATTTAGGGCATATCAGTTAGATAATTATCTCCTATAGTTTCAGTTTCAGATTCAGTCTTAGTATAGAATTCAATTCAATTCAATAGATTCATGACTGTTAGATACAGTCACCCAACTTAGTATTGAACTCAGATCAGTTCTATAGATTTATGACTATCAGATACAATCACTCAGTTCAGTATAGAACTCAGATCAATTCAATAGAATCAATACTATCAGATACAGTCACTCAGCTATCAGTATATAATATCAGTAAACTCAGATATCAGTAAATTAGTATTCAGAACTCAATATTTAGTGTTAGAATGATCTCAATTATAGTTTATGTATTCATGCATGTACTCTCATTTAGTTACATTCATGCTATTCAGTCAGTTATTGTTCATGCATATAAGCCCATGCATTCAGCCTACCTCACTTTGTATACCAGTACATTCAAAGTACTGATGCATACTTTTCTCTTCTGCTATGATATCTTCTATCATAAGTTTAGATGTACAGGTCCTGACCAAACTTAGAAGCTTAGATTATTAGCAGCAGCTTAGTGGTGAGTCCTCATAGTTTGAGGACAGATGTGTTAGCTCAGTATTTTAGTACTCAGTTTATTTTAGTAGTCAAAGTTAGTCGGGTACTTGTCCCATCAACTCCTTATTCAGACAGTTTAGAGGATTTTTAGACTAGAGTATTTACTGATAGTGGTTTTAATTTTGGCAATGATATACCGTATTCAGTATTTATTTAGATTTGAACCTTATTGAAAGTTTCCACCTAATTTTTGTATAATTTTAGTATTATTATTCAGTTATTATAGCAGGTACTAGTCATGGATTATCTTGTGCTCCTCCAAAAGTATGAGCACCGTGTACGTCTGGTGTACAGACTCGGGGTGTTACAAAATTTGTATTAGAGCATAAGGTTCAACAGAGTCCTAGGAAGTCTAAAAGCCACATCAAGTAGAGTCTTGAGCATGGGTGTGTTACGCGTCACACTTATGAATAGGAGGCTACTGGATATTTTAGGAAAAGTTTCCCTTCTTTTTGTATTTATTTTGTGTGAGTGAGTGTGAGATCAAGTTAAACTCTTAGTATAATCCTTTCTTACTTCTGTTTATAGAACATGCCTCCAAAGAAGAGCAGAAGAAGAACAGAAAATCAACCAGGCCCTCAGCTCGTCCAGGCAAATCCTTTGGATGAACATGTCTCCCACGTTGAATTCAGAGCATGTGTTACCACACTAGCTCATTCTGTGGTAGCCCAGATTAAATTCTCAAATATTGTTTTATCCAACCCAGTGGCTAATATTATTGCAGCTAAGATTTGGGACTTCACTTGAATGAACCCTCCATCTTTTACTGGGTTTAATTCAGATGAGGACTTACTAAAATTTCTTAATTAGGTACAAAAGGTTACAAATATTATAGGGGTGATTGCCAGTAAGAGTACTTAGTTGGCTACTTATTATTTGTAGGATATTTCTCACTCATAGTTCAAGCAGCAGAAGGTAGAGAGGGATGCATATATAGGGCCCATAGAATGGGAGCAGTTTGCCACCGCTTTCCTTGATAGGTTCTTCCCACTAAAGTTGAGAGAAGTAAAGGTGTTGAATTTTATTAATCTGAGCCAGGGAAACATGATAGTAAAAGATTATTCTCTTAAGTTTACTTAGTTAGCTAGATATGCTCCTCATGTGGTGGCAGAAAACAGATCTAAGTTGAGTAAGTTTGTGTTAGGTGTGTGTAGAAGTATGGTCAATGAGTGTAGGACCGCATTGTTGATTAAAGAGATGGACATATCTAGGCTCATTTTTAATGGTCAGTAGATAGAGAAGGCTAATAATAAAGAGAAGGGGGGAGCTCAAGAGAGCAAGAATAGGTAGCTTCAACCTTACTCAGCCTAAGTCAGAGAGTGAAAATCATTCTTAGTTCCATTAGAGATCCTCAGTTCAAGATCCATCTTCAGCTAGTTCTCCAGTGCCAAAATTTAGAAACGGCAATAGATATAGACCATCAGGCCCTAAACCCCAGGGTAGTGTTACCAGTGCTCAAACGAATCCTCTTTGCTAGAAATATGGATTAAATTACTAAGAAGAGTGTAGGGCTGAAATTGGTGTGTTATTTAGGTGTGGTAAGCCAGGCCATCATATTTGGGAGTGTCAAGTTGTTTCTCAGAGAAGTAGGGAGTTGTGCCAATAGGGCTAGTCCTATCAATTATCTATTCCAGTTGGTCACCTGACTCAGCAGGGGGCCTCCTCTAGTGCCACAAGTGGGAAATCCTAAATGAACTTTACACACTTCAGTACCGATAGGATTAGGAAAGTTCTCCTAATGTAGTCATTGTACATTATAAGTTTATTATTTACATGTTTATGCTTTTTGTAATGCCTTAATTTTTCTGAACTAGAATACTACACGGTGCTTATGACCCCGAAGGACAATAATCTAACCCATGACTAATATCTGTATCTGTACACTATAATATATATCATAATAATGTAGAAAACATGAACATGTAGGACATAAGGTTCAACTGAATAAGAATCTGGTAAAATGACATCTATATGGGTGAAAGATACCCAAAAACAATTGAAAATTGAATCAAATGTAAACTAAATCTGAAAGCCTCTAAACACTGTCTAAATAAAGAATTGAAGGAACATATGTTCAACTAACTTCGTAAAATGATAGCTAACTGAAATAATAAATAAATAAATCAAATCAGATCGTCCTCAAATAAAGAGGACTCACTGCAACTCTGTATACTGGAATGCGACTACTACTGCTGGTCTGGAACTCATGTCTCTTAAACTATGGTGTAACATAAAGAGAAAGCACCATAGCACGAATGTGTTAGTACAATTAAAGTACTGAGTATATGAGTGAAGTAGGCTGAACATAAATTGGGTTACATACATATGCCAATTAACTGACTGATATAAACGAGAGAGTGCAAACATGCATACATAAAAACTGAGATCGCGAATGCATGATAGCTAAATCTGTACGCTAATACATAGTTTACTGATAACTGATCATGACTGATACTGTAGTTCTGAATACATGGGTAACTGTGTCTGATAGTCCTGGATCTGATTGAACTATCTGAATTGTGTACTATAACTGAATTTGACGATATCTAACAGTCCTGCTATACTGGTATCTAAAGAACTGTCTGAGTTATTTTACTGACACTGAGTCTAAAGATGTGGGAGATAGTTGTTTAACCGATATGCCCCAATAATACATATAGCTAAGTTGGGGTCCAATCTCTGCCTCGATTGGAGGGATGTCAATACCGCGCCACTAGTAAGGATAATTGTGAGTGACCCTCATCTGGCAAGTATTCAAATGAGAATGGTGGGAACCCTAAACTGACAGGTTAAGCCACCTCATCAACCCTAGTCTGACAGGTTAAGATGCCTCAACCTACGGTGGCTACATAGTTACGGAACATAAGGATGACTTCTAAGAATCACACCCTAAACTGACAGGTGAGTTCCCATCCTTAGGTTCACTTGGTGCTAACTTCTACTCCCATCTAAAGAGATTGAACATGATTTAACTGATTGTACATGGACTGAGTAACTAACTTCCGTTGACTGACGAAATAGCACTACTATCTGAGATTTTACTGAGATCATGAGATTTTGGAGGTTCCCTGAGTCACATGACTAACTGAGTTCTATAGATCATGGATCAACTGAGATTATCGGGATAACTTGACTTGGCTCTAGGCACACAACTATATTTTTCGGATACGAATACCCCCAAGACTCGATGGAAGGAAACTGACACATGACATGACTTGATCACAAGATTGGAGTTCACAATTCATAATATCATAAGTAGGGGATAATATACCACATGTAGTTTTCAATATCTTATGCATGGTAGGGAGTGCATGGTACATATATCATGTACATATTGTATCACTTCATTATCACAAATGTTTCATACCTCAACAATAGCAACAAAACAATAACATTGAATTTATATTGAATTATATAATTAAAATGGACTTGTCAAGTAGATAATATGGGACCATGTAAACATGAAATTTCTAGCATTCTAAGCATTTTATCAAACACCTTTCTTGTAGTCTTTAAGGTATAGGTGTGTTCATGAATTTCACCATATTAAACTACCCAAATTCATGGGTTCTAACTATATGATCATAACCTTCATAAAAATTCATCAAATTACTACTCTATAGCACAAACAACAACCACCAACATGAATACAATCATATCACCATAAAACATTTATGATTTGGTATTTAAAGATTGATTCGTTAACTCCACAGATGAAAGGAATCCGTGGATGAACACTACACATACCTGACTCAAGGTTCTTGACATTTTTGAACTTGAGTGGTTTGAAAGCCTTTGATTCTTAAAGAGGATTGGGTCTTTCTCTTGGGTATTAAATTCAAAGAGAAACCATAGTTTTTGTTTGTGGAATAACAATGAGCAAAATGGCAAAATTCATACTCATATACGTATATGTAGGCGAGTGATAAGTGACCAAAATACCCCTATTAAAATGACCTAGAAATAAACTGAACGTGGCGTGTGATGGTCCAACTGACGGTCCGTCAGACACTTCACAGTCCATCACTTAGCCCGTCAGACGTGGACCAGAAATGGGGTTCACTAGATAAGAGTTGACGGCCTAGATGACGGTCTATCACCACTTTGACGGTCCGTCAACTCATCCATCAGTCCTTATCCAATACGTGGCTCAACTTCCTTGGCAGTGATGGTCAAAGTGGTGGTCCATCACTTATGAGGTGGTCCGTCAACTTGGCCGTCATACCTAGGCGTTTCCAATAGTTCCAAGTAAAACGCCCATAACTTTCTCCTCTGATGTCGAATTTGGACAAAATTGGTACCGTTGGAAAGCTAACTCAATTTCCCATGTGATAAAATGTGAAAATATTAAAAATATCATGTGTAAAAAGATAGTTTTGCATTTCAAAGTAAGTCCTAGCATCTTTGAGATGACTTCTAGCTAGGAAAAAGGTACGGGTATTGCAATATCTCCCCCTTGAGAACATTGGTCCTCGAATGGAACTGACTGAGAGGGGAAAAAATAATCTGAACATGAGTAGATGGAACATGATCTTATGACTGACAAACTAAATGCATTATACTAAACATGCATATATGATGCATGTGTAACTAATTCATGAATGCATCACTGAGGTTCTCGCAATGAGAATGCATATCTGATGCATGATTATTTACTGGAATGATATATGTATGCATGAATGAATATGAAATGGTACTTGATACCAAATTTATGATGGAACATGAACATAAAACGAAATATCAAGTTGTATTGAATATTGAACGTGAAACTGAATAAGCTTAAGGAGGATTGTTACCTTGAGCTTGAATTAGGTTGGCGAAGAAAAGGTGAGGGTACTTGGTACACATGTCTGCTTATGCTTCCCAAGTAGCTCCCTCAGCGGAATAATTTTGCCAAAGAACTTTGACTCGAGGGACTTTTTTGTTCCTCAGCCTACGAATTTGACTGTCTAAAATTTTGAATGGAATCTCTTCATAAGAGAGGCTGTCCTAAACATCAATGTTCTGAATAGGGACTGCCAAAGCGACTGAGAATCCTGAAGGGACCGACATAGCGGGGACTGAGTTTCCCTTTCTTGCCAAACCTCTTCACTTCCTTCATGGTAGAGATCTTGAGATAGACATAGTCATTGACCTTGAACTCGAGATCCTTTCTACGAACATCTTCATAAAACTTCTGTCAGCTCTGAGCAGCTCGAAGTCTCTCTCTGATCAACTGAACTTTCTCTAAGGCGTTGAATACCAAGTCAGGACCGATGACTGATGCCTCACTAACTTCAAACCAACCGACTGGAGATCTACACCTTCTACCATAGAGATCTTTAAATAAAGCCATTTGAATACTAGAATGATAGATATTGTTGTATGAAAACTCAATCAGAAGCAAGTGGTCATCCCAACTTCCTATGAAATCAACTGCACACGCCCTTATAATATCTTCAAGAGTCTGAATAGTCCTCTCTGCTTGACTATCTATTTGAGGATGAAAGGCGGTACTAAGATGAACTTGGGTACAAAGACCCCTTTGGAATGCCATGTAATCTGACCAACTCCCTGATATAGAGTTTCGATTAATCCTCAGCTGAATAATAGGTATGAACTAGAAGGAAATGAGGTGACTTGGTCATTCTATCTATAATAACCCAAACTGAATCATGCTGACAACGAGTTCAAGGCAAACCCATCACGAAATCCATGTTCACTTCTTCCCACTTCCAAGTAGGAATGGTGAACTTCTACATGGACCCATAAGGTTTCTTATGCTCTATCTTAACTTGCTGACATGTAGAGCACTTAGCCACAAACTCTGCAACATCTCTTTTCATCCCACTCCAACAATAGATCTCCCGCAAGTCACAGTACATCTTAGTGGCCCCTGGATGAATGGAGTATCGTGCACCATGCATCTCTGCCAGAATTTATTGTCTCAAGTCATCTACACCTGGAACACACAGATGACCCTAACAACGAAGAACACCATCTCTGCCTTGGGAGAAAGCCTCTACTTTCTAATTCTGAACTGACTCTTTTAGCTTGACAAGGCTAGGATCCCTGTCTTGCTTCTCTTTCACCTCGAAAACTAGATATGACTCTAAATTACTTTGAACACATACACCACCCTCCGAAGAATCGACTAAGCGAACACCTAGTCTGGCGAGCTGATGGATTTCCCAAGCTATCTTCTTCTTGTTATCCTCAACATGAGAAACACTACACATGGAAAGTCTACTGAGAGCGTCGATCACAATGTTAGCCTTGCCCAGATGGTAAAGGACACTCATGTCAGAATCTTTCAAAAACTCTACCCACCTTGTCAGACGAAGCTTGAGATCTTTCTGATAAAAGACATACTAGAGACTCTTATGATCTTTGAAGACATCTATATGAAATCCGTATAGATAATGCCTCCAAATATTTAGGGAAAATACTACGGCTGCTAACTCAAGATCATGAGTAGGATAATTCTTCTCATGGGGCTTTAGCTATCTGAAGATGTAGGCTATAACCTAACCATACTGCATGAGGACATAACCTAAACCCACTTTGGATGTATCACAATAGACTACAAAACTGTTTGAACAATCTAGAAGAGTTAGAACTGGAGCTGAGGTGAGTCGAGTCTTCAACTCTTGAAAACTTTTCTCGTAAGAATCTGACCATTAAAACTTAACCTTCTTATGAGTCAATCTAGCCATAGGAGATGCAATAGAAGAAAATTCCTCGACAAAGAATCTGTAATAGCCAGCCAAACCCAAGAAACTCTTGATATCTAATGGAGAGACAGGGTGAGGACAGTTTCTTACTGCTTCGGTCTTCTGAGGATCTACTCTAATTCCATCACCAGAAATAATATGGACAAGGAATGCTACTAATCTTAGCCAAAATTTGCACTTATTGACTTGGCAAAAAACTAATGATCTCTGAGAGTCTGAAGAAAAATTCTGAGATGGTCTGAATGATTATCCTCTATGAGAGAATAAACCAGAATATCATCTATGAAGACTATGATGAACATTTCCAAGTACTTCTTGAACACCTGGTTTATCAAGTCCATGAAAGCTGCAGGGGCATTGGTAAGACCAAAGGACATAACTAGAAATTTGAAGTGACCATACCAAGTACGGAAAGCTATCTTTGAGGTGTCACATCCTCTAACTCTGAGCAGATGATAGCCTAATCTGAGGTCTATCTTAGAGAAATAACTGTCAACGTAAAGTTGGTCAAACAAGTCATCTATCCTGGGAATAAAATACTTGTTCTTGATCGAAACTTTGTTGAGCTGATGGTAATTAATACACATCCTGAGAGAACTATCTTTCTTGCACGTAAATAAGACTGGTGCACCCTATGGGGATACACTGGGCCTGATGAATCCCTTATCTAAGAGATCCTTCAACTGATCTTTCAGTTTCTTGAGTTCTACTGGTGCCATTCTGTATGGCAGAATAGAAATAGGCTGAGTATCTGGGAGAAGGTCTATGCCAAAGTCTATTTCCCTTTTGGGAGGAATGCCTGGAAGATATTCGAGAAACACATCTGAATATTCATTAACCACTGGGACTTATTCCAAACTAGGAGATTCAGAACTAGAATCTTTAACATGCACGAGATGATACATGCACCCCTTAGAAATCCTTTTCCTTGCCTGAAGGTAGGACACAAGTTGACCCCTGAAAGATGAAGTACTACCCTTCCATTCTAGGACGGGCTCATTGGGGAACTGAAACTGAACTATCCTATTTTTGCAGTCAACTGTGGCATAGTAGGAATGAAGATAATCCATACTGAGAATGATATCAAAATCAGTCATCTCTAACTTGGCTAAATCTGCTGACATGGATTTGTAAAATATCATAACCGGGCAGTTCCTGTATACCCGCCGAGCTATGATGGTTTTACCCACTAGGGTAGAGACTCAAAAGAGCTCTGCTAAAATTTTAAGACTGATTCCAAAATTGCCTTTTGTGTAAGGGGTAATAAAAGACAAGGATGCACCTTGATCTAGCAAAGCATAAACATAAATATGGAAAATCTGTAATGTACCAGTAATGACATCAGGAGAATTTTCCTGATCCTGTCGAGTCTGGAGAGCATAGAGTCTATTTGGGTGTTGCCCACAAGTAGCAATGAAAATGGCACCCTGCTGGTTCGGGCTACCAAACTGAGCTGTAAAATAATTTTGCTAACCCTGATAACTGGACTGAGGAAAATCTCTGACTCTATGTCCTGGCTTGCCACAAATGAAACAAATATCACTACCAGCTCTGCAAACACCCTGATGGTTCTTACCATAAGTTTGGCATAGGGGATTAGTTTCGGCATTACTGACATTACCCTGAGATTTAGAGTCGGGTGCTATCTCTGAACTTAGGAGCTGGAGCACTAGCTAAAGACTGAATTGGAGCTGATAAATTGGGAAAAAACTGGGAACAATTTTCTCTCTCTGATTTAGGCTAAGCAAAACTAAAACTGCCTGATCTTGCTCTCTTATTTTGCCTCTTCCTAGCCCTAACTTTTTGCTCCTCTATTTGCTGAGCATGGATCATGAGCCTGACTAAAGTCATATCACTACTCACCATCACAGATCTACACTCATTTACCATGCTATCATTTACTCCTGACATGAACTTGCTCATCTTAGCCTTGTTGTCTGCAACCACATGAGGGGCATATCTGGCTAGCTGAGTAAATCTGAGAAAATACTCCCTAACCATCATATTTCCCTACTTAAGGTTGATAAACTCAAGAACTTTGGTCTCTCTCACTCTTGGAAAAAGAATCTATCTAAGAAAACCATGAAAAATTTCTCCTACTTTATAGGACCTGCATCCTCTAACCTCTCAGATTTCCACTATTTGTACCAGGTGTGAGAAACATTCTGTAACTAGTATATGGATAACTCAACACTCTAAACAGAAGTAACTCCCATGATGTCAATGACCTTTTGGTTTTGGTCAATGCATTCCTAAAGGTCTTTGTCAGACTAAGACCCAAAGAAAGATAGAGGGTTCATTCAGGTGAAGTCCTGAATCTTAGCTGCGGCTGAGTTGGCCACTAGATTAGATGGAATAATTGGTGGCCGTTCATTATGGGCATCCATGGACTGAGCAAGTGTGGTGAATGTGGCTCTAAACTTCGCATGAGAAACATACTCGCCCAAAGGGTCTTCGGGTTGAGGAACTGGCTGTTTTTTTTTCTTTGGAGGCATATTATGAAATAAAAGAAGAATGGATTAGACTGAGAGTTTAACTTGATATTAAGCTCACTAGCACGACATGAATACTGAAAGAAGGGAAACTTCTCCTAAAACAACTCATAGCCTCCTGTACATAAATGTGGTGCGCAACACACCCATGCACAAGACTCTACTAGATGCGTATTTCAGACTTCCTAGGACTCTATTGAACCTTATGATATGATACTAACTTTGTAACACCTCGATTTTTCTGAATCAAAATGCTATACGGTGCTTATAACCCCAAAGGACCATAAGCTAACCCATGACTAATATCTATAATTGTACACTATAATATATATCATAATAATAAAGAAAATATGAACATGTAGGCCATAAGGTTCAACTGAATAAAAAATTTGGTAAAATGACATCCATATGGGTGAAAGATACCCAAAAACAACTGAAAAATGAATCAAATCTAAACTAAATCTGAAAGCGTTTAAACACTGTCTGAATAAGGATTTAAAGTTACATCTCTCCAACTAACTCCGTAAACTGATAGCTAACTAAAATAATAAATAAATAAATCAAATCATATCATCCTCAAATGAAGAAGACTCACTGCAACTCTATATACAGGAATGCGACTGCTACTGCTGGTCTGGAACACGTGTCTTTGAACCTATGGTATAGTATAAAAATAAAGTACCATAGCATGAATGCGTCAATACAACTGAAGTACTGAGTATACGAGTGAGGTAGGATGAACATAAATAGGGTACATGTATGAATAATGCTAACTAACTGACAGATATGAACATGAGAGGCAAACATACATACACAGAAACTGAGATTGTGAATGTGTGATAGCTAAATTTGTATGCTAATACATAGTTTACAGATAACTGATCATGAATGATACTATAGTTCTGAATACATGAATGACTATGTCTGACGGCCCTGCATCTGATGGAACTATCTGAGTTCCGTATTATAACTGAATTTGACTATATCTAAAAGTCCTGGTGTACTAGTATCAGAAGAACTGTCTGAGTTCTTTTACTAAGACTGAGTCTAAAATTGTGGGAGATAGTTGTTCAACTGACATACACTAATAATGCATAAAGCTAAGTTGGGGTCCAATCTCTGCCCCAACTGGAGGGGTGTCAGTACTGCGCCACTGGTAAGGACAATTGTGAGTGACCCTCATATGAAAGGTACTTAAATGAGAATGGTTGGAACCCTAAAATGACAGGTTAAGCCACCTTATCAACCCTAGTTTAACAGGTTAAGATGTCTCAACCTACGCTAGCTACGTAGTTCTGGAACACAAGGATGACTGCTAAGAATCACACCCTAAACTGGCAGGTAAGGCCCATCCTTGGGTTCACTCGATGTTAACTTCTACTCCCATCTGAAGAGACTGGACATAAGTTAACTTACTGTACATGGACTGAGTAACTGACTTTCATTGACTGATAGAATAGCACTACTATCTGAGATTTTATGGAGATCATGAGATTTCAGAGGTTTCTGAGTCACATGACTGATTGAGTTCTATAGATCATGGCTTGACTAATATTATCAAGTTAATGTGACTTGGATCTAGGCACACAACTATATGTTTTGGGTACGAATACCCCCAGGACTCGATGGAAGGAAACTGACATACATGGCATGACTTGATCATAAGATTGGAGTTCATAATTCATAATATCATAAGTAGGGGATAATATACCACATGTAGTTTTCAACATCTTATGCATGGTAGGGAGTGCATGGGATATGTATCATGTACATATTGTATCACTTCAATATCATAAATGTTTTATACCACAACAATAGCAACAAAACAATAACATAGAATTTATATTGAATTATATAATTAACATGGACTTGTCATGTAGATAATGTGGGACCATGTAAACATGAAAGCTCTAGCATTCTAAGCATTTTATCCAACACCTTGCATGTGTTCTATAGAGTAGTAATTTTATGAATTTTTATGAACAATCATATCACCATAAAACATTTATGATTTGGTTTTTAAATATTGATTCTTGAACTCCACAGATGAAAGAAATCAGTGGATGAACACTACGCATACCTGACTCAGGGTTCTTGATGTTTTTGAACTTGATGGGTTTGAAATACTTTCATTCTTGAAGTGGATTGGGTCTTTTTCTTGGGGATTAAATTCAGAGAGAAACCCTAGTTTTTGTTTGTGGAATAACAATGAGCAAAATGGCTGAATTCGGACTCATCTAGGTATATGTAGGCGAGTGATAAGTGACCAAAATAGCCCTTTTAAAATGAACTGGAAATAAACTGAACATGGTATGTGACGGTCCGATTGATGGTCCATCAGACACTTGATGGTCCGTCACTTAGCCCGTCAGACGTGGATCAGAAATAGGGTTCATTGGATAAGAGTTGATTGCCTGGATGATGGTCCGTCACCACTTTGATTGTCCGTCAACTCGTCCATCAGTCCTTATCTAGTACGTGGCTCAACTGCCTTGGTGGTGATGATAAAAGTGGCGGTCCTTCACTTATGAGGTGGTCCATCAACTTGGCCGTCATACTTGGGCATTTCCAACAGTTCCAAGTAAAATGTCCATAATTTCCTCGTCTGATGTCGGATTTGGACTAAATTGGTACCGTTGGAAAGCTAACTCAATTTTCCACATGATAGAAAGTTAAAAAATCAAAAATACTATGTGTACAAAGATAGTTTTTCATTACAAAGTAAGTCCTAGCATCTGTGAGATGATTTCTAGCTAGGAAAAAGGCACGGGTATTACACTTTGCTAGATTTAGGAGCTTCTTTTTCTTTTGTAAGTTCATATGTAGCTGTTGATTTTAGAGTCATTCTTAAAATCCTAGTAGAACCTTTCTCAGTTTATACCCAAGTGGGTAAGTCTATCATAGCCCGATGGGTATATAAGAACTGTCCAGTTATGGTATCTCAGAAAGTCACTTCAGCAGACTTTGTCAAATTAGAGATGACCAATTTTTATGTCATTATTGGCATGGATTGGTTTTATTCCTATTATGCCTCAGTCGATGTAGAAATAGAATTGTCCAGTTTTAGTTTCTGAATGAGCACATCCTAGAGTGGAGGGAAAGTACTTCAGCACTTAGGGGTCAACATATTTCCTACCTAAGGGAGAGGAACATTATATATAAGAGATGGGTCTACCATTTAGTTCGAGTCCAAGACTCTGGTTTAGAAACCTCTAATCTTAAATCAGTGTAAGTCACATGTAAGTTCCTAGATGTATTTCCCAAAGATCTTTCTGGAGTCCCTCACAAGTGGGAAATTGACATTGGAATAGATCTTTTTCCAAATACTCATCCCATCTCTCTTTCTCCATATAGAATGACTCCAGCAGAACTCAAAGATTTAAAATAATAGTTAAGAGATCTCTTAGATAAGGGATTTATCAGACCCAGTGTGTCCCCGTGGGGTGCATCAGTTCTATTCGTTCATAAGAAAGATGGTTCTCTCAAGATATGTATAGACTACCATCAGCTAAATAAAGTCACGGTCTAGAAAAACTACCCACTTTCCAAAATAGATGACTTATTTGACCAACTTTAGGGTGCTACCTATTTTTCTAAGATAGACCTCAAATTAGGCTATCATCAGCTTAGAGTCAGAGAATGTGACATTTTATAAATAGCTTTTAGAACTCGGTATGGTCACTTCTAATTCTTAGTCATGTCATTTGGTGTTAACAATGCCCCCAGCATCTTTCATGGACTTGATTAACTGTATGTTCGAGTAGTACCTGGACATGTTCATCATAAATGATATTCTTGTCTACTCTCACAGTGAGCATGATCATACATACTATCTCAGAATAGTATTTTAGACTCTTAGAAGCCATCACCTATTTTCCAAATTCAGTAAGTCTGAATTTTGGCTAAGTTACATAACTTTCGTTAGCCATATTATTTTTGGTGATGGAATTAGATTTGGTCCTCAAAAGACCAAAGCAGTGAGAAACTAGCCCATACCCATCTCTCTATCAGATATTAGGAGTTTTTTGGGTTTGGCTGGGTATTAGTGATGGTTCGTTGAAGGATTTTCATCTATTACATTCCCTATATCCAGATTGACTTAGAAGAAAGTCCAATTCTAGTGGTCAGAATTTTATGAGAAGAGTTTTCAGGAGTTAAAGACTCAACTCACAACAGTTCCAGTTTTGACTCTACCAGATAGTTGAAAATGATTTGTGGTATATTGTAATGCTTCCAGAGTTAGTTTGGGGTGTGTTTTGAAGCAGAGATATAAGGTCATAGCCTATGCCTCTTGTAAAGCCCCAAAAAATCTTACGTCAAAAATCAGCTCTTTAGGCTCATTAGATCTCTTTAGAAGGTCCAACACTTAGAAAAATTTCCCTAAGTGTTCAAGACTTAATCTCATTTTAAGCTTCCAAACTTCAGGGATTTATTTGATGACATTCCTGATATCTGTTTTTTGATTTTCAAGTTGCATTGTGATGGGGCAAGGCAATAGTACATCTCGGGTGAATTTTAGAATTTTGGAATAGAGTAAGGGCATGTTTGGTTGCCCAAACCAGTAGCTAAAGGCGCTGATAAGGCGTCGCCTTGGTTCTCCCATATCCAAAGCAAGGCGTCGCCCAGGTTCTCCTATGTCCCAAGCAGGACGCCGCTCTGGGTATAGCCCTGGGCCAAAATTCCTGCATTCCACCTCCATGATTCAAGGGTCTAAATGGTCATTTTCCTATCCCTATATAAGCTCAAAAACCTGGGATTAAGCCTTATTTGGACCAAAATATTGCCTTTTTTAATCAAAATACCTCTCAAGAACAAGTAGGGTTTTCAATTGGGGATTCAAGTTCAAGAAGATTTCACTGTTAATCTTTAAGAATCTTCCATCTAAATTATGTGTAGTGTTCATTCATGGATTCCCTTCTTCCATGAAGACCAAGAATCATGTTTTAAACTATTAGTTATGATATTCATACTGTGGGTTGATTATGTTCATGTGGTTGTTGTTGTATGATTCCAAAGTTGGAATCTTTATATGTTTTTATGAGAATATGTTAGTATGCGAGTTAAAAACCATGAATTTTAGTTGGCTATGATATGTTAATTTGGTAATTATGTTGTGTCCTAATTCATGCAATCTAAGTTTTTCATAAAATGTCTAAGAGACTAGAAATCATGTAATATAGCTTAATTGTGACTTAAGTGATGGATTCATGTTTTACCCTCATGTTCAAATAACTCCTATGCTACTATTGTGCATTGTAAATGTTTGTTGGATTGCTCAGAAATTAGCCTTATGAAATTATGCCATGTTTACAAGCACTCCTATCCACGTACCAAACTATGATAACCATGTGCTTCATAAAATTCCCAAATTATAGTAGTATGGATTGTTGATGTTGATCTTGTATTCAAGAAGTGTCATGCCTTGTAATTTTCCTTCTATCGAGTCCTGGGGGTACTTGTACCCAAAAAATATAGTTCTATGCCTAGAGCCAATGTCATGGTTTCAAGAGACTCTTAGGCAAGCCATGATCTATAGAACTCGGTCAATCATAAAAATCAGGAAAGTTCAGTAACTCAGTAATCTCAGTGGTATTCTGTCAGTCAACGGAATTCAATGAACTCAGTCCAGCTTAGTTCAGCTAAATCATGTTTCATGTCTATTCAGATAGGAGTAGAAATTAGCACTGAGTGAGACCAAGGATGGGACCTCACTTGTTAGTAGAGGGTGTGATTCCTACAAGCAGTCCTTGTATTTTAGAACTACGTAGCCAGTGTAGGTTGAGGCATCAAACCTACTAGTAGAGGGTAGATGAGGTGGTTTAACCTGTTAGATAAGGGTCCCACCATTCTCTATTCAATACCTATTAGATGAGAGATCTCTCACAGCTTGTCCTTACTAGTAGCGCGGTATTGACACCCATCCAATAGGGTTTATAGATTGGACCCCAACTCAGCTATATTGCTTTATTTGGGGCATGTCAGTTAGATGACTACTTCCTACAGTCTCAGTATCAGTATCAATCTCAATAAAAGAACTCAGATAGTTCTTCAGATTTCTGGACTGTCAAATACAGTTAACTCAGAATAGTATGAAAGTCAGCTAGTTCCAACTCAACCTAGACTATCAGACACAGTCACTCAATATCATAAATATTAGTTATACCAGTTATATCAGTTATCAAAAATTTATGTTATCAGTATTCAGACTTAGTATTCAGTATCATTATGAATGCAGTTATAGTTACATGTCCATACATGTATTCTCATGTTTATGTTATACAGTTTGTTAGTATTGTTCATGCATTTGAACCCTCTGCATTCAGCCTACCTCACTTGTATACTAGTACATTCAATCGTAATAATGCAGTCATGCTATGGTTTTTATTCTATACCATCGGTTCAAACACACGAGCTCTAGATTATTAGAAGCATTTCAGGCATTCAGTAGTCAGAGTTGGCAGTGAGATCTCATCCTTTGAGGAAATGATCATTGCTTTATTATTTCATTACTTAGTTTACTTCAATAGATGGAGTTAGTTGGGGACATATCCCATCAACTCCCTATTCAGATAATCAGTTTTAAAGGCTTTCAGACTATAGCATGTTTAGATATTTTATTTAAATATTGGGTGTTTAATGCCCTGTTTAGACATTATTTTATCAGTTATGTTACAGTTTTGAGCCTTACGGCCTTACATCTTGTATTTTCCATTTATATATGTATATTATATATTGTTCAAGTACAAATATTAGTCATGGGTTAGATTGTGGTCCTTCAGGGTCATGAGCACCGTGTAGCATTATAGGTACCAGATTCAGGGTATTACAATCTTGGTATCAAGGCCTAAGGTTCAACAGTATCCTAGGAAGTCCAAAAGCCGCATCTAGTAGAGTCTTATACATGGGTATGTTGCGTACCACATTTATGTGAAGGAGGCTATTTGATATTTTAGGAATAGTTTCCTTTCTTTCAGTATTCATGTCGTGCCAGTGAGCATAAACTCAAGTTAATCTCTAAATCTATTTTATTTCTCCTTTTTATTTACAGAACATACCTCCTAAAAGAAAAAATCAGCCAGTCCAAGCAAACCCCTTGGATGAATATATTTCTCATGCAGAGTTCAGAGCTATATTCACTACTCTTGCTCAGTCAGTTGCTACTTAGAATGAACGACCATCCGTTATTCTGGCCAACCTAGTGGTCAATTCAGCTACAGCCAGGATTTGGACTTTCATCCGAATGAATCCTCCATTCTTTTTTGGGTCTAAGTTAGATGAGGACCCTCAAGAATTCCTTGATCAGATGCAGAAGGATATAGACATCATAGGGGTTAATACTAGTGAGATTGTTGAGCTATCTTCATATCAGTAGCATGATGTGGCTCATACTTGGTACAAGCAGTGAAAGTTAGAGAGGGCAGTTCATGCAGGTCTGTAGAATGGGAGGAGTTTGCCTTTACTTTTCTGGAAAGATTCTTCCCCTAGAGCTTAGAGAAGCTAAGGTGTTAGAATTTATCAATCTCAGGTAGGGAAACATGAAGGTGAATGAGTATTCTCTTAAGTTTACTCAATTGGCCAGATATACTCCTTACATGGTAGCAGATAGTAGGGCCAAGATGAGTAAGTTTGTTTTTAGGGTGAATGATAGTATGGTAAATAAGTGCAGGTCCACGATGTTGAATAGTGACATGAACATAGCCAGGCTTATGAAACATGCTCAACAGATAAAAGAGAAAAATATTATGATGATAGAGAAGCAGAATAAGATAGCAAGGACAGGTAGTTTCAACTTTCCTCAGCCTAAGTTAGAGGGAGAAAACTGTTCTCAGTTTTATCCTAAGTCATCAGTTCCAGCTTCTTCTTTAGCTAGTACTCCAGTACCGAAATTCAGAGATGGCAACAGAGATAGGGCATCAAGCCCCAGACCTCACGGCAGTTTTTGTAGTGCCCGAACCTATCTTCTTTGTCAAAATTGTGGCAAGAACCATCTGGGTACTTGCAGATATGGCAGTGATGTTTTCTTTGTATGTAGAAAGCCAGGCCAGAGAGTTAGTAATTGTCCATAACCAGTTCCTCAGGGTCAGCATAACCATTCCTCAACTCAGTCTGATCTCCCAAATCAGTAGGGTGCCACCTCTAGTGCTACTAATGGGCAACGCCTAAATAGACTTTATGCTCTCCAATCCTGACAAGATTAGGAAAATTCTCTTAATGTGGTTATGGGTACATTACAGATCTTTCACTTGTATGTTTACGCTTTGCTAGATCTAGGAGCTTCTTTGTCTTTTGTTAATCCTTTCATAGCAGTTGATTTTTGAGTCAGTCTTGAAATTCTAGTAGATCCCTTATCAATATCTACCCTAGTGGGTAAAACCATCATAGCCCAGTGGATATACAAGAACTGTTCATTTATGATATCTCAGAAAGTCGCTTTAGCAAACTTAGTCAAATTATAGATGATTGGTTTTGATGTCATTCTCAGCATTGATTGGCTTCACTCCTACTATACCACAGTTGACTGTGGAAACAAAATAGTCCAGTTTCAATTTCTGAATGAACCTGTCCTAGAGTGGAGTGGTGGTACTTTAATTTTTTAAGGTCATCTTGTTTCCTACCTTCGGGCATTGAAAATGATATCTAAGGGATGTGTCTATCATCTTGTTCATGTTGAGAACTCTAGTTCTGAAACTCCCAGCCTTGAATTAGTCCCAGTAGTAAATTAATATCCAGATGTCTTTCCTAAAGATCTTCCAGGAATTCCTCCTAAAAGGGAAATAGACTTTCACATTGATCTTCTTCCAGATACTCAGCCCATATCTATTCTTCCATATAGAATGTCACTAGCAGAACTCAGGGAATTAAAAGAACAGTTGAAGGATCTCCTATACAAGGGATTCATCAGACCTAGTGTGTCCTCATAGGGCACACTAGTCTTATTCGTGTGAAAAAAGATAGTTCTCTCAGAATGTGCATTGATTACCATTAGCTAAATAAAGTCACAATCAAGAACAAGTATCCACTTTCTAGAATTGATAACTTGTTTGACCAACTTTAAGGTGCTAGTTATTTCTCTAATATAGACCTCAAATCAGACCATCATTAGCTCAGAGTCAGAGTGTGATATCTCGAAGACAATTTTCACGACTCAAAATGGTCACTTCAAATTCTTATTCATGTCCTTTGGTCTCACCAATACCCCAACAACTTTTATAGACTTGATGAACTATATGTTCAAGTAGTACTTGGACATGTTCATTATAGTCTTGATTGATGACATCCTTGTTTACTTCTGCTGTAAGCACGATAATCCAGAACATATCAGAATAGTATTACAGACTCTCAGAAATCATTAGTTGTTCGCTAAATTCAGTAAATGTGAATTTTGGCTAAGTTCAGTAGCATTCCTTGATTATATTATTTCTGGTGATGGCTTTAGAGTTGAACCTCAAAAGACCAAAGTAGTTATAAACTGGCCTAGACCTGTCTCTCCATTAGATATTACTAGTTCCTTAGGTTTGGCTGTCTATTCTAGATGGTTTGTTAAGGGATTTTCTTTTATTGTATCCCCTATGTCTAGATTGACTCAGAAGAAAGTCAAATTTCAGTTGTCAGATCCTTACAAGAAGAATTTTCAGGAGTTAAAGACTCAACTCACCTTAACTTGGCTCTTCCAAATAGTTCAGATGGGTTC
Source organism: Capsicum annuum (assembly GCF_002878395.1). NCBI lineage: Eukaryota > Viridiplantae > Streptophyta > Magnoliopsida > Solanales > Solanaceae > Capsicum > Capsicum annuum. Next base: position 16,296,969 of record NC_061121.1, read on the forward strand.
GTAGTGTGTTGTGATGCATCCATATTAGGCTTAGGTTGTTTTCTCATACAATATGGTAAGGTCATAGACTATGTCTTCAGGTAGCTTAAATCCCATGAGAAGAATTATCCTACTCATGATCTTGAGTTAGCAGCCGTAGTATTTGCCTTAAAGATTTGGAGGCATTATCAATATGGAGTTAATGTAGATGTCTTCATAGATCATAAGAGTCTTTAGTTTGCATTCTCTCAGAAAGCTCTCAACCTCTGTCAGAGAAGATGGTTAGAACTCTTGAAAGATTATGACATGAGTATCCTTTATCATCTAGTAAAGGGAAATATAGTGGATGATGCTCTTAGTAGACTGCCTATAAGTAGTGTTTCTCATGTTGAACATAGGAAAAAGAAGTTTGCTTAGAAAGTTCATCAGTTTGCCCGACTAGGTGTCCGCCTAGTTGATTCTTCAGAGAATAATATATGGGTTCAGAGCATTTCAGAATCATCTCTAATGTCTGAGGTGAAAGAAAAGCAAGATAGAGATCCTAGCCTAGTCAATTTAAAAGAGTTAGTCAAAGATCAGAAGGTTGAGGTTTTATCCCATGGGGGAGATAGTGTTTTGCATTTTCAGGTTCGTCTCTGTATCCTAGGAGTATATGACTTAAGGCAGCAAATTCTTACAGAAGAGCATGGTATGAGCTACTTTATTCATCTATGGGCCACGAAGATGTAGCGCAACTTACAGGAGATCTATTATTGGAGTGGGATGAAAAGAGATATTGCAGAGTTTGTGGCTAAGTGCTCTACATATCAGCAGGTTAAGATAGTGCATCAAAAGCCTAGTGGTCCCATCCAGTAGTTCATTATTCCTACCTGGAAATGGGAAAAAGTGAACAAGGACTTCGTAATGGGTTTTTCTCGTACTCGTTGTTAGCATGATTCAGTTTGGCTCGTTGTAGATAGAATGACCAAATCATCTTATTTTCTTCCAGTCCATACCTCTTATTCAGCCGAGGATTATGCGAAACTCTATATCAGGGAGTTGGTTAGATTGCAGGGTGTTCCATTATCTATTATCTCAGATAGAGGTACCCAGATCACCTCTTATTTCTGGAAAGTGTTCCAAAAGGGTCTTGGTACCCAAGTTTATCTCAATACAACCTTTCATCCTCAAAAAGATAGTTAAGCAGAAAGGACCATTTAGACCTCAAAAGATATTTTGTGAGTGTGTGCAATTAATTTCAAAGGGATATGGGATGACCACTTGCATTTGATTGAGTTTCCATACAAAAATAACTATCATACCAGTATTCATCAGATGGCTCTACTCGAAGCTCTCCATGGTAGGAGATGTAGATCTCCAGTCGGTTGGTTTGAAGTTAGTGAGGGCTTAGTTATAGGGCTTGACTTATTATTCAATTCCTTAGAGAAAGTCTAGTTGATCAGAGAAAGACTTTGGGCTGCTCAGAGCCAACAGAAGTATTATACAAATGTTCGTAGAAAGGACCTCGAGTTCAAGACTAGTGACTATTTTTACTTAAAGATCTCTCCTATAAAGGGAGTGAAGATATTTGGCAAGAAAGGATAGCTCAGTCCCCGATATATTGGTCCCTTTAAAATTCTTAGTCACTTTAGCAAAGTAGCTTATGAGCTCGAGTTGCCTTCAGATCTAGGGTCAGTTCATCCAGTCTTCCCTATTTCCTTGCTAAAGAAGTGCATAGGTGATCCATCAGTTATAGTCCTTATTCAGAGTATAGATGTTCAGGACATCCTTTGTTATGAAGAGATCCCAGATAAAATCCTAGACTATTAGATTCGCAGACTGAGAAGTCCCTCTAGTCAAAGTTCTTTGGTGGAATTAGCCCGTTGAGGGAGATACTTGGGTAGAAGAAGTAGATATGCGGACAAAGTATCCTCACCTCTTCTCCGCTAACTCAAACTCGGCCCAAGGTAATAGCTTTTCTTAAGCTTTTCAGTTCCATGTTCATATTTGAGTTACAACTTGGTATCCAGTTCATGTTTATAATTCCATTATAATTTGGTATTAATTACCATTGCATATTCAGTTGTGCATTCATGTGTTAGTTCAGTTATGTATTCATGCATCAGATATGCATGTTCAATATACTCAGGTTATTAGAACACTCAGTTATACGTTCATGAATCAGTCACACATGCATCGGACATGCATGATCAATATGATATATTCAGTTATCAGTCATATAAGTCATGAACTCATATTTCAGTTGTTCAAGACTAGTATATACTTCAGTATATCTTTTCTCCCCTCTCAGTCAGTCTCATTTGAGGATGAATGTTCCCAAGAGGGAGATATTGTAAGACCCCGTAAAATCTTACGTCTATAATCAGCTTTTTAGGCTCCTTAAAGCTCTTAAGAAGGTCCAACACTCAGTAAATTTTAGCTAAGTTTTCAACACTTAAGTCTCATTTTAAATCTCCAAACTTTGGGGATTTATTTGACGACCTTCTCGACATCCGTTTTTTTATTTTCAAGTTGTGTTGCGATGGGGCAAGGCAATAGTATATCTCGGGTGAATTTTAGAATATTTGTATTATTGTAAGGGCATGTTTGGTTACCCAAACTAGTAGCTAAAGGCACTGGGAAGGCACCGCCCTAGTTCTCCCATGTCCAAAGCAAAGAGTCACAGAGGTTCTCCCATGTCCCAAGCACGACGCCGCCCTAGGTATAACCCTGTGCCAAAATTCTTGTATTCTACCTCCATGTTTTGAGGGTCAAAATGGTCATTTTCCTATCCCTATATAAGCTCAAAAAAACTGGATTAAGCCTCATTTGGACCAAAATATTACGTCTTTTCTCAAAAAACCTCTCAAGAAAAAGTAGGGTTTTCAATTTGGTTTTCAAGTTCAAAAAGATTTCACCGTTAATATTCAAGAATCTTACATCTAAGGTATGCATAGTGTTCATTCATGGATTACTTTCTTCCATGAATCCCAAGAATCATGTTTTAAACTATTAATTATTATATTCATGCTACGGGTTGATTATGTTCATGTGGTTGTTATTGTATGATTCCCAAATTGGAAACTTTATGTTTTTTTATGAGAATATGTTAGTATATGAGTTGAAAACCATGAATTTTAGTTGGTTATGATATGTTATTTTGGTGATTATTCCATGTCCTAATTCATACAATCTAAGTGTTTGATAAAATGTCTAAGAGACTGACTAGAAATCATGTAATATAGCTCAATTGTGACTTTAGTGATGGATTCATGTTTTACCCTCATGTTTAAATAACTCTTATGCTACTATTGTGAATTGTAAATGTTTGTTGGATTTTTCATGAATTACCCTTATGAAATTATGCCATGTTTACATGCAATCCTATCCAGGTACCAAAACTATGATAACCATGTTCTTCATAAAATTCCTAAATTATTGTAGTATGGATTGTTGATGTTGATCGTGTATTCTAGAAGTGTCATGCCTTGTCATTTTCCTTCTATCGAGTTCTGAGGGTACTTGTACCCAAAAAATATAGTTGTGTGCCTAGAGCCAGTGTCGTGTTTTCAAGAGACTCTCAGTGAAGCCATGATCCATAGAACTTAGTCAGTCATACGAATTAGGAAAGTTCAGTAACTCAGTAATCTCAGTGGTATTCTATGAGTTAATAGAATTCAACGAACTCAGTACAGCTCAGCTCAGTTAAATCATATTTTATGTATATTCAGATGGGAGTAAAAATTGGCATTGAGTGAGCTGAAGGATGGGAAATCACCTGTTAGTAGAGGGTGTGATTCCTAGAAGCAGTCCTTGTATTCCAGAACTATATAGCCACCGTAGGTTGGCGCATCAAACCTTCTAGTAGAGGGTAGATGAGGTGGCTTAACCTATTAGATAAGGGTCCCAAAATTCTCCATTGAGTACCTATTAGATGAGGTATCTCTCACATATTGCCCTTACTAGTGGCGCAGTATTGACACCATTCCTTTTGGGTTTACAGATTGTACCCCAAATCAGCTATATTACTTTATTTGGGGTATGTCGGTTAGACGACTACTTTCCACAGTCTCAGTCTTAGTATAAGTATCAGTAAAATAAATCAGATAGTACTTCAGATTTCAGGCCTGTCAGATACAGTCAACTTAGAATAGTATGGAACTCCGCTAATTCCAACAGAACCTAGCCCAGCAAACATAGTCACTCAAAATCCGTTATATCAGTTATTCCAGTTATCTCAGTTATATCAGTTATGTTAGTTATCAGAAATGCATGTTATCATTATTCAGACTCAATAGTCAGTATCATCACGAATTCAGTTATAGTTACATGTCCTTGCATGTATTCTCACATTCACATTATACAATCAGTTAGCATTGTTCATGCATTTGAACCCTCTACAACTATCCTACCTCACTTGCATACCAGTACATTCAATAATTCTGATGCATTCGTGATATGGTGTTTTATTCTATACTATAGGTTTAGACGCACAAGCTCCAGATCATTAGTAGCATTTCAGGCATTCAACAGTCAGAGTTAGCGGTGAGTCCTCATTCGTTAAATATATAATGATTACTTTATTATTTCATTACTTAGTTTACTTCAGCAGATAGAGTTAGTTAAGGACATGTCACATCAACTCCCTATTTAGACAAACAGTTTTAGAGGCTTTCAGACTATAGTATGTTCAAATATTTTATTTCATTATTGGGTGTTTTATTACCGGTTCAAACATTTTTTTATCAGTTATGTTATAGTTTGGAACCCTACGGCTTTGCAGCTTGTGTTTCGCATTTATATACGTATATTATGCAGTGTTCAGGTATAGATATCAGTCATGGGTTAGCTTATGGTTCTTCGGGGTCATGAGCACCATGTAGCATTTTGGGTACTAGATTTAGGACGTTACACCTCTTGACATGTTAAGCCTCACAAAAAGAACTACCCCACTTATGATCTTGAGTTAGTAGTTATAGAATTTACCCTAAGATTTGGAGAAAGTATTTGAATGGAGTGCACGTTAATTTGTTCACTGACCATAAAAGCCTGTAGTATGTGTTCTCTCAGAAAGACCTAAACCTTCATCAGAGAAGATGGTTAGAGTTGTTGAAGTACTATAACATGAGTATCCTGTATTACCCGAGCAAGGCCAATGTAGTGGTTGATGCTCTCATTAGGATGTCTATGTGTAGTGTTGCTCATATTGAGAATGACAAAAAGAAGTTAGATCAGGAAATTCATCAGCTTGCTTGACTAGGTGATAGCTTAGTGGATTCAGCAGAAGATAGTGTATGGGTCCAGACTAGTTTAGAATCATCTCTAGTTTCTGAAGTAATGGAAAAGTAAGACAGCGATCCCAGGTTAGTCAGGTTGAAAGAGTCAGTCAGAGATTAAAAGGTTGAGGTTTTCTCCCAAGGGGGAGATAGCGTGTTGCATTGCCAGGGTCGGCTTTGTGTGCCAGGTGTAGATGACTTAAGGAAACTAATTCTTGCAGAAGCGCATGGTTCGCGCTACTCAATTCATCCAGGGGCCACTAAGATGTACTGTAATTTATGGGAGATCTATTGGTAGAGTGGGATAAAGAGAGATATTGTAGAGTTTGTAGCTAAGTACTCAACATGTCAGCAGGTCGAGATTGAGAACCAGAAACCTAGTGGTTCCATGTAGGAGTTTGGTATCCTCACTTAGAAGTGGGAGGAGGTTAATATGGACTTTATGATGGGTTTGCCTCGTACTTATCGTCAGCATGATTTAGTTTAGGTCATTATAGATGGGATGACTAAATCAGATCACTTTCTACCCATTCATACCTCATATTTAGCTGAGGATTATGCTAAACTCTATGTTAGAGAAATGATCAGATTACATAGGGTTCCATTATCTATTATTTTATATAAAGGTACCCAATTTACCTCTTATTTCTAGAAGTCATTCCAAAGGGTTCTTGGTACCGAAGTCCACCTTAGTACAACCTTTCACCCTCAGACAGATGGTCAAGCAGAAAGGATAATCCAGACTATAGGACATGCTAAGGGCATGTGTCGTTGACTTTAAGGGTAGTTGGGATGACCACTTGACCTTTATTGAGTTTGTATATAATAATAACAATTATTCCAACATTTAGATGGCTCCATTTGAGGTGCTCTATGGATAGAGATATAGATCTCCCATTGGTTGGTTCAAAGTGGGTGAGGCCACAGTGGTAGGGCCTGAAAGGGTATTTGATACCTTAAAGAAGGTGCAGTTGATTAGGGAAAGGCTTAATATGGCTCAGATTCGATAGAAATCGTAGGCAGCTGTGCGAAGAAAGGATCTCGAGTTTGAGATTGGTTAATATGTATATCTAAAAATCTCTCCTATAATAGGAGTGAAGAGGTTTGGCAAGAAGGGGAAGCTCAGTCCCTAATATGTCGGTCCTTACGAAATTGTCAGCCATTTTGAAAAGGTAGCTTACGAGCTTAAGTTACCTTCATACTTAGCTTCAGTGCATCTAGTGTTCCATGTCTCCTTGCTAAAGAAATGCATAGGTGACCCAGCAGCCGTAGTCCTCATAGAGCACATAGATGATCAGAACAGCTTCTCTTATGAAGAGATCCCAGTCGAAATCCTTGACTATTAGATTCGCAGACTGAGGAACAAAGAATTCTCTCTAGTCAAAGTTCTATGGTAGAATCACTCTATTGAGGGAGCTACTTGGGAAGAAGAAGTAGATATGTGAACCAAGTATCCTCACCTCTTTTCCACAAACTTAGACTCAGCTGAAGGTAACAATTTTACTCAAGCTTACTCAGTTTTATGCTTAGATTTCCCTTACAAATTGGTATATGTTACCATTACATATTCAGTCTTGCATTTATGTGTCAGTTTAGTTATGTATTCATGCATTGGATAGGCATGTTCAGTTTTAGAGACTCAGCTTATCAGTAATCTCCGTCATGCATTCATAAATTAGCTCAGTCATGTACCCATGCATCAGATATGCATGTTCAATATGAAAACTCAGTATATCAGTAGTTTCACTCATGTAATCATGCTTCAGTTGTACATGATCAGTACATAAATTTAGTCTATCAGTAGTTTACACCTATTCAGGCTCATTCGATGAGGAATATTCCCAAGGGGGAGATATTATAAGACCCCAAAAATTCCTAAGCTTAATTCAGTCCCTAAAAGATTCTTAAGAGGTCCCAGAAATAGAAAATTTTAGCTAAGTGTTCAGACTTAGTGTTATTTTAGTCTTCGTAAGTTGGCAACTCTATTTCATGACCTTAAAATATCAATTTTTAGAATGATTCATGAATAAGAATGTCAGTAGGTGTTATTTGTACTGCCCCGAGCCTAATGCCCGGAATGATACACGTTGCCCACGACCCAAAAGGACCACAAGCTAATCCATGACTGATATTTGTATCTGTACACTGCATAATATATGTGTATAAATGCAGAAATAAAGGCTAATAGGACATAAGGTTTAATACTGTAACAAAGCTGATAAAACATAACATCTGAGTGGGGTATCGAATACCCAAAACAACTTAAATAAACTATCTAAAACATAATAGTCTGGAAAGCATCTAACTTTCTGAATAAGGAGTTGATGGGAGATGTCCACAAATAACTCCGGCTACTAAAATAAACTGATTACTAAAATGATAAAATAATAATCATGTCGTCGGAGAATGAGGACTCACTGCAAAGTCTGATTGCGAAAAATGGATGTCTACAGAGGAACTAAATCTCGTGAGTCTGAACCTATGGTATAGAATAAAACACCATAGCATGAATGCGTCTGTGTGATTGAATATACTAGTATGCATGTGAGGTAGGCTAAATGCAAGGGTTCACATGCATGAGTAATACTAACTGACTGTCTAACATGAACGTGAGAATACATGCATGATTACATAATAACTGTAACTGAGTTCATGATAACATGATTAGTGATTCTGAGTACTGATAACATAAGTTATTGATAATCGATATAAATGATACTGAGCGACTGTATCTGATAGTCTAGGTTCTGATAGAACTAGCTCAGTTCCGTACTGTTCTGAGTTGACTGTATCTGAAAGTGCTAAATCTAAAAAACTATCTGAATTCATTTATTGAGACTGATACTAAAAATATGGGAAGTAGTTATCTAACTGGTATGCCCTAATTAACACATTATAGCTGAGTTGGGGTCAAATCTGTACCCCCGATTGGAAGGGTGTCAATACGGGGCCACTGGTAAGGACAACAGTGAGTGACCCTCATATAACAGGTTACTCTAATGATAATGGTAGGACCCTCATATAACAGGTTAGACCACTTCATCTACCCTCATATAATAGGTTATGATGTCTCAACCTACGTTGGCTACGTAGTTCTGGAATGCAAGGATTGCTTCTAAGAATCTGAACCTATAAATAACAGGTGAGTTCCCATCCATAGAACAGTTCTGAGATTTCCGAGTTACTGAGCTTTCTTGAGTCATATTACTGACTGAGTTCTATGGATCATGGCTTGACTATGGATATCATAGAAACATGACACTGGATCTAGGCACACAGCTATATTTTTCAGGTACAAATACCCCTAGAACTCGATAAAAGGAAATTGACAAAGCATGACTTTCTTGAATAAATGACCAACCTCAACAATACATAATACAATAGTTGGGATTATTTCATAAGGAACTTGATTTTCATAATCTTATAAATGGATAGGGGAGCGAATAATCATGGCTTAATTACATACTTCTAATATCATGAACACTTTATCAAGCAAGCATAATGCATAGTCAATTTTAGGGGAGTCATATTGAACATGAGTAAATGGCATGCATTTATCAAATAAACCACAATTGAGTCCTTATTCATTATTTCTACTATACTAGGCATTTCATCAAACACCCTGCATGCACAATTTAGGGTATAGGTATGATCATCAAATAAATACAATATGATTCCACCATTTAACTCCATTGCATGGATTTCAACCCTATACTAACATGGTTTCATGAAAACATGGTAAAGATTCAATATTGGTAGTCATACAACCATAACAACATGAACATAATTAATTCACCATATAAATATCATGACATAAAATTTAAAAGAGGATTCTTTGGCTTCATGGGTGAAAGGAATCCATGAATGAAGATTATGCATACCTTAGTTCCTAATTTTACGAAATTTGATGGTTGAATTTCTTGAATTTGAATCTTCTATGAGAAACCCTAGTTTGTTCTTGAGAGGATTTTGAGAAATAAGGGTGTATTTTGGTTCAAAATAGGTTAAATCCTGTGTTCATGAGTATATATAGTATGGGGGAAAAGGTCCATTTTGCCCTCAAAACATAGAGCTGGAAGCTGGAAATTTTGGCAGCATGCGATGGAGCGTGCATCACATGCTCTATTCCTCCGCACTAGAGCATGTGTTGCATGCTCTATCACATTCTAGAACCTGTGAGATGGAGCATGGATCGCATGATAATCGTATGATGCTACTTTTTCAAAATCCAAACATACCCTAAATGGATTTCAAAAATTCCAAAACTCACTTGGGATGTACTATTTTCTTACCATATTATAACACAACTTGAAAATTGCAAAACGGTGGTTGGTAAGGTCATCAAATAAATCACCGAAGTTTGAAGGCTTAAAATGAGATTATGTTGAACACTTAGCTAAAATATTCTAACTGTTGGACCTTCTAAAGAGCTTTTAGGAGCTAAAAAAGCTAATTATCAACATAAGATTTTATGGGGTCTTACAATATCTCTCCCTTGGGAATATTAATCCTCAAATGAGACTGACTAAGACGGGAGAAAAGATAAATTGACATACATACTGAACAAGTGAATCATGATTTCATGACTGATATGACTGATAAACTGAATATATATATATATCATACTGAACATGCATATCTGATGTATTTTTCACTGATTCATGAATGCATGACTGAGATTTCTGATAACTGAGGTTCTCATGATGATAATTCATATCTGATGCATGATTATATAACTGAACTGATTCAAGAATGCATAAATGAGATACAATGTTACTTAGTACCGAGTTTATAAGGAATTCTAAATATAAAACTGAATGCTTAAGGAGAACAATTACCTTGAGGTCGGTCTGAGTTAGCGGAGAAGAGGTGAGGGTACTTGGTATGCATTTCTACTTCTGATTCCCAAGTATCTTCCTTAATGGACTGGTTCCGCCAAAGAACTTTGAATAGAGGGACTTTTTTGTTCTTCAGTGTACGAGTCTGATAGTCAAGAATTTTGACCGAAATATTCTCATAGGAGAGATTGTTCTAAACATCAATGCTCTGAATAGGGACTACGATTGATGGGTCACCTATTCACTTCTTAAGAAAAAAGACATGGAAGACTGGATGAACTAAGTCTATCTTTGAAGGCAACTCGAGCTCGTAAGCCACCTAACTGAATCGACCGAGAATCTTAAAGGGACCGATATATCGGTGATTGAGTTTCCCTTTCTTGTCGAATCTGTTTAATCCCTTCATAGGAGAGATATTTAGATAGAAAAAGTAACCAATCTCAAACTTGAGATCCTTTCTGCATACATCTACATAAGACTTCTATCGGCTCTGAGCAGCCCGAAGTCATTCTCAGATCAACTGGACTTTCTTTAAGGCATCAAATACTAAGTCAAGCACTATGACTGAGGCCTCACTGACTTCAAACCAACCAACGTAAGATCTACATCTCCTAACATAGAGAGCTTCGAATAGAGCCATCTGAATAATGGAATGATAGTTGTTGTATAATTGAAACTCAATTAAAAAAATATGGTCATCCCAACTACCCTTGAAATCAATTGTTCACGCCCTTAGCATATCTTCTAGAGTCTAAATTGTCATTTATTCTTGACCATCTGTATGAGGATGAAAGGTTGTACTGAAATGAACTTGGGTACCAAGACCCTTTTGGAATGCTTTCCAGAAGTAAAAGGTGAACTGGGTACCTCTATCTGAGATAATACACAATGGAACACCGTGCAATCTGACCAACTCCCTGATATAGAGTTTGGCCTAATCCTCGGATGAATAAGAGGTCTGAACAAGAAGGAAATGAGCTGATTTGATCATTCTTTCTACAATGACCCAAACTGAATAATCACAAAGTCCATGTTCACTTCTTCCCACTTCCAAGTAGGAATGGTGAACTCCTGTATGGAACCACTAGGCTTCTGATGCTCTATCTTAACCTACTAACATGTAGAGCACTTAGCCATAAACTCTGCAATATCTCCCTTCATCCCACTCCACTAATAGATCTCCCGCAAGTCGCGGTACATCTTAGTGGACCTTAGATGAATAGAGTAGCGCGTATCATTTGCTTCTGCAAGAATTCGATGCCTCAGTCATCTACACCTGGAACACACAGATGACCCTGACAACGTAGAACACTATCTTCCCCTTCAGAGAAAACCTCTACTTTCTGATCTTTGACTAAACCTTTTAACTTGACTAGGTTGGGATCTCTATCTTTCTTTTCTTTCACCTCGGAAACTAGTGATGGTTTTGAACTACTTTGAACCTGTACATCTCCCTCTCCTGTATCGACTAAGTGAACACCTAGTCTTGTAAGCTGATGGAATTCTTGAGCTAAAATCTTCTTACTACCTTCAACATGAGCAACACTACCCATGGATAGTCTACTAAGAGCATCGGCTACTACATTGGCCTTGCCTGGATGATAAAGGATACTTATGTCATAATCTTTCAAGAGCTCTAACCACCTTCTTTAATAAATATTGAGATCTTTCTAAGAAAAGATATACTGAAGAATCTTATGATCTGTGAACACATCTACATGAACTACGTAGAGATAACACCTCCAAATCTTTAACTAAATACTATGGCTGCTAACACAAGATCATAAGTAGGATAATCTTCTTATGGTGCTTTAACTGTCTGGAGGTGTAAGCTATGAACTTACCATACTACATGAGGACATAATCCAAATCTACTCTAGATACATCATAAGACATTATGAACCCATTTGGACCATCTGGTAAATTAGAACTTGAGCTGAGGTGAGTCGAGTCTTCAACTCCTAAAAACTCATCTGGAAAGGATCTAACCACTGAAACTTGACCTTCTTCTGAGTCAATCTAGACATAAGGGATACAATAGAATAAAATACCTCAAAAACCATCTGTAATAGCCATCCAAACACAAAAAACTCCTGATATCTGATGGAGAGACAAGGCGAGGCCAGTTTCTTACCACTTTGGTATTTTGATGTTATATTCTAATTCTATCACTGAAAATGATATGACCAAGGAATGCTACTGACCTTAGCCAAAATTTGTACATACTGAATTTGGCAAATAACTGATGATTTTTGAGAGTCTGAAGAACAATTCTGAGATGGTCTGCATAATCACACTCGCTGTGGGAGTAAACAAGGATATCATCTATAAAGACTATGATAAACATGTCCAAGTACAGCTTGAACACCCTGTTCGTCAAGTACATGAAAGCTGTTGGGGCATTAGTAAGACCAAAGAACATGACTAAGAATTTATATTGACTATACTTAGTATGGAAAGCTATCTTTGGGATATCACATTCTCTGACTCTGAGCTGATAATAGCCTGATCTGAGGTCTATCTTAGAGAAATAAATAGTACCCAAAAGTAGGTCGAATATGTCATCGATTCTGGGAAGTGGATACTTGTTCTTGACCATAGCTTTGTTGAGCTAACGAAAGTCAATGCACATTCTGAGAGAACCGTCTTTCTTTTCCATGAATAAGATTAGTGCACCCCACGAGGACACACTGGGCCTGATGAATCTCTTATCTAAGAGATCCTTCAATTGTTCTTTCAATTCACTAAGCTCTGCTAGTACCATTTTGTATGGAAAAATAGAAATAGGCTGTGTCTAGAAGAAGATCAATGCCGAAGTCTATTTCCCTTTCGGGAGGAATTCCTAGAAGATCTTTGCGAAAGACATCTGAATATTCATTCATGACTGGGACTGATTCAACACTGGGAGTTTTGGAAGAATATTCCTTAACATGAACAAGGAGATAGACACACCCCTTAGATATCATTTTCCTTGCTCGAAGGTAGAAAACAAGCTGACCTTTGAAAGTTGAAGTACTACCCCTCCACTCTAAGATGGGTTCATTCAAAAACTAATACTAGACTATTATATTTCTACAGTCAACTATGGCATAGAAAGAATGAAGACAATCTATGTCAATAATGACTCAATATCAGTCATTTCGAACTTGACTAAATCTGCTGAAGTGACTTTCTGGAATGTCATAACCAGGCAGTTCCTGTATACCCGCCAGGCTATGATTGTTTTACCCACTAGGGTAGAGACTAAAAAGGGCTTTACTAGAATTTTAGGACTGACTCCAAAATCGCCTGCTATGTAAAGAGTAACAAAAGACAAGGAAGCACCTAGATCTAGCAAAGCATAAGCAGGCACATGAAAGATATATAATGTACCAGTAACTACATCAGGAGAATTTTCCTGATATTACCGGGACTGGAGAGCAAAACTTCTATTTGAGCTTTGCCCACTAGTAGCACTGGAGGTTGCACCCTGCTGGTTTGAGAAACCAAATTGAGCTGGGGATGGTTCTGTGGACCCTGAGGACTTGGCTAAGGATAATCTCTGACTCTATGGCCTGGCTTTCCATATCCAAAACAAAAACCATTACCCTCTCTACAAATATCTGATACTGCTTACCACAAGTCTGACAAAATAGATATATGCAAGCACTACTAACACTGCCCTGAGGCTTAGATCCTAGCGCTCTGTCTCTGTTGCTATCTCTAAACTTAGGAGTTGGAGCACTAGCTGAAGAAGGAGGTGGAACTGATGACTTAGGATGAAACTGAGAATAGTTTTCTCCTTCTAATTTGGGCTGAGCAAAGTTAAAACTACCTGACCTCGCTCTCTTATTTTATCTCTCTCTCATCTTAATCTTGTGCTCCTCTATCTACTGAGAATATTTCATAAGCCTGGCTAAAGTCATGTCACTATTTAGCATCGCGGATCTGCATTCATTATCCACACTATCATTTACCCCTAAAACATACTTACTCATCTTAGCCCTGCTATCTGTAACCACGTGAGGGGTATATCTGGCTAATTGAGTAAACTTAATAGAATACTCTTTCACCATCACATTTCCCTACCTGAGGTTGATAAATTCTAACATGAGTAAACTTAATAGAGTACTCTTTCACCATCACATTGCCCTACCTGAGGTTGATAAATTCTAACACCATAGACTTTTTCGGCTCTTAGAGAAAGAATCTATCTAAGAATACAGTGACAAACTCCTCCCACTCTATAGGACCTGCATCATCTGACCTCCCTGACTTCCACTATTTAAACCAAGTATGAGCCACATCCTGTACCAAATATAAAACTAGCTCAACACTCTCAACATCAGTAACCCCTTTGATGTCTGTAACCTTTTAAACATAATCAATGAATTCCTGAGGGTCCTCATTTGATTTAAACCTAAAAAAGGAAGGAGGGTTTATTCGGGTAAAGTCCCAAATCCTAGATGCAACTGAATTAGCCACTGGGTTGGCTAGAAAAACAACTGGTCATTCATTCTGAGTAGCTACTGACTGAGCAAGAGTAGTGAATGAAGCTCTGAACTCTGCATGAGAAATATGTTTGCCCAAAGGATCTTTGGGCTAAGGGGCTGGCTGATTTCCATTTTTTATCTTGGGAGGCATGTTCTATAGAAGAAAGGGCAAAATGGATTAGACTAAGAGACTAACTTAAGATTATGGTCACTGGCATGACATGAATTATAAAAGAAGGGAAATTGTTCCTAAAATATCTTATAGCCTCCTGTACATAAATATGGCGTGCAACAAACCCATGTACAAGACTCTACTAAATGTGGTCTTTGAACTTCCTGGGACACTATTGAACCTTAGTATCTGATACCAAGTTTGTAATGCCTCAAGCTTGGTACCCAAAATGCTACACAGTGCCTATGACCCTGAAGGACCGCAACCTAACAAATGACTGATATTTGTACCTATACACTGCATAATATATGTATATAAATGTGGAAATAAAGGATGATAGTCCATAAGGTTCAATACTATAATAAAATTGATAAAACATAACATCTGAGTGGGGTATCAAATACCTAAAACAACTGAAATAAACATTCTGAAACATGATAGTCTGGAAGGCCTCTAACTGCCTGAATAAAGAGTTGATGGGACATGTCCCCAACTAACTCCAGCTACTAAAATAAACTGATTACTGAAATGATAAAATAATATTCATGTCCTCAGAGAATGAGGACTCACTGCAAAGTCTGACTGTGGAAAATGGATGGCTACTGAAGATCTGGAGCTCATGCATCTGAACGTATGGTATAGAATAAAACACCATAACGCGAATGCGTCAATACTATTGAATGTATTGGTACGCATATGAGGTAGGCTAAATGCAAAGGTTCATATGCATAAGTAATACAAACTGACTGTCTAACATGAACGTGAGAATACATGCATGAATACATAATAACTATGACTGAGTTCATGATAACATGATTACTGAGTCTGAGTACTGATAACATGAGTTACTAATAACTGATATAATTGATACTGAGTAACTATATCATACAGTATAGGTTCTAATGGAACTAGCTGAGTTCCGTACTATTTTGAGTTAACTGTATTTGACAGTCCTAAAATCTAAAGAACTATCTGAGTTCTTTTATTGAGACTGATACTGAAACTATGGTAATTATTCATCTAATCGATATGCCCCAAGTAATGCATTATAGCTGAGTTGGGGTCAAATCTATAACCCAGATTGGAAGGGTGTCAATACCATACCACTGGTAAGAACAACTTTGAGTGGCCCTCATATACTAGGTTACTCTAATGAGAATGGTGGGACCCTCATATAGCAGGTGTAGACACCTAATTTTGTCCCTCCTGGAGTCCAGTTTTATCAATTTTTAGCTCACCTTACCACTCACCCTTACCCGTATAATTATACTCCACAAAATGACAAATATAACAACCCATAACAAATTTTACCTTATTTTAATCCTATCGTAACAACCTCTCTAATTAAAAGTGGACACCTCACCACCCCACACTCCTATATCCACGTGGCCCCCCTTTTACTTCACATTTTAATCCCCCTTTAACAGAATAAAGTAAAAGAATTCTTCCATTTCCATTCCATGGATATATATATGTCCACATAGTAACTGCATACACAGATCACCCCTCACAGAAATTCCATCACAAGACAATACAATTCACAATCCATTTTTTTCATCATCCACAAAACAATATATACACAAGAATCCTACACAGTACATACTCTTGATTACCATATTCACATACATACACACACAAAATATACCCAGGACTCTCTTCTTCTATGTGGGGAAGATATACTTTCCACAATCAGAGATTCCATAGAATTCATTAATATACCACCACCACGGACCTTGAAAAATAATAATAGCATATACACACACAAAATACATGGGTACCCATTCACGCATATACCACAGTCTTCTCAACAAGTAACCAATTTCCATCTATTCACAATACACACAGCCACACAGTGAGAGATAGAGAGAGAACAGAAGGTAATGAAGAGAGAGAAGATAAGAGAGTGAAATCGAGAGAGAAGTGAGAGATTGATGGGGAGAGAGAGAACAGGGTAAATATGAAAGTTCAAAATTCGACCTATTTTCTTTGATCTCTACCATTGCCAAGCTCACCGGCGCTCTGGGGTCATGAAAATATTAGTTCCGGCGACCAACACCTCAAAAATAGCCCAAAACGCCTAGGAATCCACCAGAATCTGTTCGGATTTCTCTCTGTCTCATGATTTTTAGTTTGGAGTTGGCTAGTTTGAGGTTTTATCTAAGGTTTTTGGATCTGGTTACATGTTCTAATAGCGCAATTTGGCATAATAAAAGCTTCAATCAAGGTAAAATTCTATTCCTTCTCTTCTTTATTTCGTTGTTTATCATGTTCAATATTATGAATCGAATACGATGTATTGGTTGATCTGTGATGATGTGAATTTTTGTTCCTTTTGATTTGGTATTTCATTTTCTTGATCATGGTTTGATTATGGTTTGTGTGATAAAATAATATCTTATTAATGATTAAGTTGGATTTTGGGGAGAAAGATCAAAAATTGTTAAAAGTGAATATTGATTTATGTTGGTTTAGAGATGATTGCCTAATTCGGAATGTATGTAGACTCTATTATGTTTGATAGTACCGTGTTTAGGCTGCAGATTGTTAGGCAAACGATAGGGGTAGGCAAACTTACAGATTGTGAAATTGGTGAAATATTTGAGATATGTGTTGAATGGTTTTATTTACCGCATTTGAATCAATTGTATTCATTTATCCAGGGAATGCCCTGAAGTCATTTGTATATATTTATCGAGGAATGTACCGAGGTTTCTTATACCCAAAGGATATTCGTGATGAAGGCCCGAGGCATCGGGTAAAGCATTGGAGCATAGTTTAGGATTAGTGTAGGTTTACCTTTTAGTACTTTTTTTATTTTGGGTTGTAATAGTTGGACTAGACATTATATTTTTGGATTTA
This sequence comes from Capsicum annuum, assembly GCF_002878395.1. Taxonomy (NCBI): domain Eukaryota; kingdom Viridiplantae; phylum Streptophyta; class Magnoliopsida; order Solanales; family Solanaceae; genus Capsicum; species Capsicum annuum. The sequence continues at coordinate 16,314,544 of NC_061121.1, forward strand.
TTTTGTTTCATATGTTTGATTGATTATTTTATGTGTTTTGTGTGGTTATACATTTATAATTTCAAATTAGTCGATATGCTCCACCAAGCGACCATGGTTGAACCATGGGATCGATGGGTGCCTAGCACCTTCCCCTTGATCAATAGAATTTCTTAGCCAAAATCTCTGTTTGTAAACTACTCTTAAAGAGTCAAATCATTTTGGAAAGGATTTTCCAAAGGTGACTTGGCACACCGGATTATGCCAAGTGGCGACTCTAAGTTTTGAATATAATGAATTCTCTTCGAAACAATTTTTAATCTTTTGTCACCTCAATAAATAAAAATCCTTTCAAACTTGAAATCAATTTCTTTTTGGTTAAAAAAGGGTTGTGACAGATCTGGCGACTCTGCTGGGGATTTTTTAGAATTCGAGCTAATTTTTGGAGTTATATCAGCTTAGTTTGGCACTATAGATGTATATACATTTTGTTTGTCTTGTTTTGTTTTATTGTTTATTATTGTTGAGTGCCTATGTTCTCTTTGTTTACAGTTTTTATCTTGTGTGTTACTACTTTATATCTAGCATCATGTGCATGACCTGAGTCATTCTTTTTGCGACAAGTCCGTAGTACATGTGTTGTACACGACCTCTAGTTGAGTCACCCTTATTTTAGGATGGGAAGCCGTTGGTGTTATGGAGTGGGTGGAAAGCTCTCACAGCCACTATCGACCATATGCCCCCCCCGAACAACCTTGTTAGTGGACCCCAACATAGGTCAGCCTTTAGGTCATGCTTATCTGCATCATATTGAGACTTAGCGAGACCCACGCATCCCTTTGTAGGAGACTCACCGCTAAAGCATCCCTGCGTTCTAAATGTTGTATCTCTGAGGGTAACATGATCATTTGACAGACCAATTTGGAGAAAGCATGTGTTAGAAGTAAAGTGTGTAGACAAGAAAGTGTTGAAAAAAAGAGAAAAAAAGAAAAGTGAGTCGAAAAGAAAAAACAAAGTTTCGTAAGTTTTTAGAGTTCATTCAGACTTTTGACTCTTTTTCACAATCCAAAAGTTCAAAAGTTTTTTTTTACCTTTCGCACTAATTTTCTCAAAAACATCAAAAAGATTTTTCATTTTTTCCTTTATCATGCATTCGTAATTCGAAAATTTCATAACAAAAAAATCAAATAGGAGCTTTTTATAAAAGAAAAATTCAAAAAATGGTAGTAGTTGTGTTCATTTCTTAAAATAAAAATACCAAAAAAAATTTCCTTTCGTAGTTGTTGGTGTCAGTTTTATGTGAAGTGGCAAATGAAAAAACTCAAAAATATTTTATCACGTTGTTCATCATTTGTCTTTGGTCGTATCTCTTTAAGTCATGGTCTAGCTTGTTATTTAATCCTTAATTGTCCAATTTGGGATGAACTATGCACCCCTGATTCTCCTATCCCAGGAGTGAGATATGTAGGCAATCTATTGTTGGTTCGGGGATCTTATTTTAAAAAATCTAAAAGATTTTCTTCACTCTCCATTTAGAGTAGGTGTCATATGCATCTTCAAAAGAAAACTACAAAAAATGATTTTTCTTTAATAGGTTCAAGTTTTATTTTCATATGAAATTAAAAATCAAAAACCCAAAAAGATTTTCCTTTGGTAATCATAGGTTTCATTTTGTATAGGGAGTTTAAACTTGAAAAATGCAAAAAGATTTTCATCAATTCTCTTGATAATTTGTTATTTCCTTTTCTTTTTAAAGTTTCAAGAAAAAGAAAAAAAAAGAAAAAAAAGAAAAAAAGAGTTTTGAAAAAGAGTTGCACTCTAACACATTTGTTATCTCTTGTTCAGTTAGTTTAAGGTGGTTGGTTTGTGGCATTTCAGCTGGTCCTCCATATTGCACCAAGTCACAGAGAAATTTATGGCCAACAAGGATATCGAGTTTGTTGTCACTGATCAGATAAGGAGTTTGGGGAATTAGAATTTAGAAGGTAATGAAGATATTTGAAAATTAAGGCAGCAAATGATAGAAATGCATCGAGCTTGGGCTAATGGTTTGACGCCTCCTCCATTTCCCACTGATAATCTGGAATATCTTTCTAGCTTGCCTCCAGTTTCACAAGCACAATTTCCTATTGTTGTTAACACGTTACCACATGCATCAGGATCTATTCCGGGGCAACACTATCCAAACCCTTCAAATATTTATTTCCTCACTCCTCAACACAAAGAAACCATATGCTCGGCTCTACCCACTGTTTATGTTTTTACAGCACCACCCCCACCTGAAGCTCCTACTTTTGAGGTTTATCCATAAGTTGTGCCTCTCCACTCTGCGAGAGAGCCTATATTGAATATTTTTGTTCGTCAACATCATGCTATTAAGCCCACATTTAAGTCGACTAATACTTATGGCTACACTCAATCGCATGAATTTACTTTTGACATTGAGAAACCTGTTATAACATAAGAATAAGAGAAAATGACCAAAACATTAAGAAGTTCGAAACTGGCTATGAAAGACCTCCAGGGACTTGGGGGATACAAAAGTGTCTCATATAAAGATCTGTGCATGTTTCCATGGGTTCATCTTTCTTTTGGTTTTAAAATACCAAATTTTGAGAAGTATGATGGACATGGCGATCCTTTAGCACATTTGAGATGCTATTGTAACCAGCTAAGGGGCACTGCAGGGAAGGAAGAATTACTCATGGCATATTTTGTTGAGAGTCTTTTAGGTCTAGCTTCAGAATGGTTTGTTGACCAAGACATCGACAAGTAGAATAGATGGGATGACCTGGATAATGAATTCGTGCAACAATTTCAATACAATATAGAGTTGATTCCTGATGAGAAATCCCTGACTAATATAAAGAAAAAGAGTACTAAAACTTTCAGAGAGTATGCAATTAGATGGCATGAACAACCTGCTAGGGTGAAACCGCCAATGAAAGAAAGTAAGATAATGGAGGCGTTTATGTAAGCGCAGGATAAAATATATTATCAACACTTTGTTACCTGCATTAGGCAAGCCATTTATTGAGATCCTCAAAATGTGGTAGATGATAGAGGATGGAATTAAGACCGTCGCATTGTGATTTTTGAGACATTAAAAGCGACTACTCAAGCAATTCAAAAAGGTTCGGGAAGTGTTGGAGGAAAGAAGAATAAGCAAGATGCATCTTCCATTGTAGTTAGAAAACAGGCACGGGCAAGAGGACCACACCATTATTACCCAAGTTTATGCCCAAGCACCACAGAATCTTTCCCAAAATCCATTATATTTGATTCACCCACCTTCATATCAAGTGTATAATGCATAACCATATGTTCAACCCCTGTCTTACCCAGATTGGTGCGTGCCAACTTTGCCAATTCATCCTTCAACTCCACATACATACCAAAGCCCTTTTAGGCCTGGTTTTCAATTTAAGCCAAATAATAAAATGGGACAAAAGTCGAGGGATAGTTTTACACCAATTGGAGAGTCATATGCCAGTTTATTTTAGAGATTGGTACAGTGGGGAATGATCACTTCTCTCCTTGGGTATAATCCTGACCCTCATTCAAGAAATTTGATCCTAATGTAAAATGTGCATATGATTCTAATGTTCAGGGTCACAATATTGAAGATTGTCAGACTTTGAAAAGAAAAATTGAAAAGATGATTCAAGACAAATTGATTATGGTCCAGAACATTAACAGTGAAGAAAACTTTATTCATGCTGATATTCAAACCAGTGGCTAAGATATCAGGCTGAGAAATTGAGAAGTCACTCCTCTCCCTACTAGGAAGAGGTCTAGTAGTTTGTTTTGTTTTATTTTCTGTTATCCAAATTATTTTTGGGTTGTAGTTTGGGATTTATCTTGTTTTCTCCATTTTTCCTTATGTTCAAATCCTTCTATCTTTTATTTTAATTGAATAAAGTGTCCCTTTTTTCTTTGTGTTTTAAATAAGTGTTGTTTGTTTATTTTTTTTTTACAATATATTTTAGGTTAATTCTAGTGTTATGACATACTAGCGGAATTTTCAGCCACCATGAAACATTGGATTAGAGGGCTAAAGTTAGGAGAAACATTTGAGAAAATAGTAGAGTGCTGAGATATTTGGTGACAAGTTGAAGCCTTTTCTTAAAATTAGAGCAATTATTTTGAGAATCACAAGAATAACTTGGTCATCAATTGAAATACATGTCTCAATTAGGTCAAACAGTGTCTGTGTGATCCTATCAAGAGGAACACAAAGAAAATCAACTCCACGAAAGCATGAGTCATTCAATGTGAGGGATGTACAACAAAGGTGGAGTTGTATGTTTGACAAGTGTAGAAGAAAAGGTGGCACACATGCTCGGGGAAATTTAGTGCCGTAAAACATATCATTAGTGATATTTATCGTACTTTCATATTGCATGATCTATACTTACATTTTACAGGATTGATATGAAGAAGGCATTTCATTCTGTTACCCAAACATCGTGTCATCCTTTGTTTACCCCATTTGAGCTTTAGTCATATTTTCTCTTATACCCCTCTTTTGGAATCAAGATAGAGCTAGCAAAGCTCAAAAAAAAGTGGCGAGCAAAATAGTAGAGTCAGAAAAGTTTCAAAAAAAAAAAGAGAAAAAATGTGTCAAAAAAAAGTGTTAAGTAAAATAGAGTTAGAAAAAAAAATCAATAAAGGAACAAAAAAAGAGAAAGGAAATTAGAATCAAGCAAAAGAACAAGTTTCCAGAACTACGCATGACCTGATTCTCCTCTTTTGAGGGTGAGATATGTAGGTTGCCCTACGCAGAGCTCGGTCCAACCAAATAAAAATTTAGAATTGCCTAGTCAAAAACTGGGGCATGAGTTAATCCTCATTGTTTGAGTCGATCCCAAAGTCAAAAGAAATTGGGGCATGAGTTAATCCTCATTGTTTGAGTCGATTCCAAAAGTTGTAAGTCTTACCCCACTTTTAGTATTGTTTGGGTCCCATATCATCTTTTCTTTCCAACCCTATCCAAAGGTTAAGTTACAACCAAAAAAAGACCTTCAGATCAATCTTTGAGAATGTTAATGCTAAGCATGCAATGGCTTTGATTATGCATTTTGGGAACTACTCATCTTCCTAATGAAATTAGAATAGAAATAAAAATGAGAGAGTCTTATTAGATAAAACCCTCACGGGCACCATAAAATGATGGTAAGTTGAGAGAGATAAAAATGAGAGAGCCTTGTCGGTAAAAACCCTTACGGGGACTGTAAGATGACTGTGATTTGAGAGAAATGAAAATAAGAGAATATCATTGGTGAAAACCCCTCTCGAATACCATAAGGAAATGGTGAGGTGATAAAAAAAATAAGAGAGGCTTGTCGGCGAAAACCCTTCAAGGCGTCACTAGCTGAATGAGGTCTCCGCATGCAATTGGCCTAAAGAAAGCAACTCACTTTTAGGGTCATTCACTCGACAACAATTTGTGAGAATTTTGGATGTAAAGATCAGACAGTTTAATCTGATATACATGACGTAATCATTAGAGTTGACTGTCATTTTTAGATGAATTTTTTGTTTCTTTTTTTCAAAAGTGGACATTCATTGTCTTTTCTTTCTTTTCTTTATTTTTATTTTATCTTTTTTGAATCAGTTATCCAAACAAAAATTGTCATTCTTTTTTTTTTGTTTTTTGTCTTTGAGTCAAGTCGGTGTCAAAACAAGTAAGAAAAGATTTCAAAACTAGCTACCATCTTCTTTAATTGCACAAAGCAAGACAAAAGCTAGCATATGAAAGAGACATGCTTGTGCGCAAAAAAAGGGCATGCAGAAAGTTTTGTCAACAGAAAAGTTAGGGAACTCATGGAAATACTAAGGTTCAAAGGGCCTATCTGAGAAGCATGGCAAAGCAGAGATACTGTGTTTGTTTTAGTCACTCTTAATAATCTTAGTTCGGGTCAATGATTTAGCAAGTCAATGATATATGCTAATGGTTGGAAGCAAGGTTAAATGTGACGAGGGCAAGAGTGATCGCCGCGAAAGATAAAGCCACAAACCAGCCACCATGTTTTAAACTCATAAGTTTTCTTTGATGAAACAGGAAACATATTACCTTCAAAGCAGGGACTTCAGAGCATAAACATCAAGGGCTGAAATGCCTCACTTTTACAAATTTAGGAAGAAATATTGCTGCACAAGTTTGATAATAAAATCATGGTAAAAATTCATCATCCTATATTCCTCGGAGACACACTTGTCCAGGGATTTCAGTTTTTATTTGCTAGGTGATACACTTCTTAAATTAAACCTTCACTCCTAGGAGACTTACTTTCTAGTCGATTCATTCCCCTTGACTCTTAGAAAACGTACCTTTTAGTCAAGTCATCCCCTTTGATTCCTATAAGTTTACCTTTTAGTCGAGTCATCCCCTTTGATTCCTATAAGATGTACCTGTTAGTCGAGTCATCTCTCTTGATTCCTATAAGATGTACCTTTTAGTTAAGAAATTCCCTTTGATTCCTATAAGACATACCTTTTAGTTGAGTCATCCCCTTGATTTTGATAAGACGTACTTTTTAGTCGAGTCATCTCCCTTGATTCCTATAAGACGTACCTTTTAGTTGAGTCATTCCCCTTGATTCCTATAAGACGTACCTTTTAGTCGAGTCATCTCCCTTGATTCCTATAAGACGTACCTTTTAGTTGAGTCATTTTCCTTGATTCCTATGAGACATACCTTTCAGCCGAGTCATTCCCTTTGATTCCTCTAAGATGTACCTTTTAGTCGAGTCATTCTCCTTGATTCCTATAAGATGTACCTTTTAGTCGAGTTATTCCCTTTGATTCCTATAAGACGTATCATTTAGTTGAATCATTCCCTTTATTTCTATAAGGCGTACCTTTTGGTTGAGTCATTTCCCTTGACCCCTAGAAGACGTACCTTTTAGTCGAGTCATTTCCCTTGATACCTATAAGATGTACCTTTTAGTCAAGTTATTCCCTTTGATTCCTATAAGAAGTACCTTTTAGTCTAGTCATTCCCTTTGATTCCTATAATGATGTGACTTTCCCAAAAGTCCTTTGATGAGAAACTGGGGCAAATTTAAATCTTTTGCTTGGAACTTCGCTTTCCTGGCAAATGAAATCTCTTTATAATAATATTTGTTTGGGATTATTTTTCTTTTTAGTTTTGATGTGATTTCAGGAGCCCGCCTGAAGAATAAGGTGAATAAATGAAAAGTCAACCAATATGGTGAAACAGTTGAAAGTCAAGCAACAAGGTGAAGAAATTAAAAGTCAACAAATCAAAAAATAGCAAGTCAGGAACCCGCTTGAAGAATAGGGTAAAGAAATTGAAATTCAAGCAACAAGTTAAATAATTTGAAAGTCAAACAACAAGTTGAAGAAATTGAAAGCCAAGCAACAAATTGAAGAAATTTCAAGTCAGGAACCCGCCTAAAGAATAGGGTGATGAAACTCAAGTCAAGAGTCTAGAAAAAGCTGCATAGATAGGATTTTGTAATTTCATTTACGTTTAAACTTGTAATTTTCATTTTTGATGTAATGATAGTGCCACAGACCGGAAACTTGATGAAACCTCACTCGACTCTTCAACTCGGTATAGTCTCTCTTCTTCCAACTCTTTGAGATACTTGTGACCTGATTTCCTCATAACTTGGGTAGGTAGGATGTCCTAAGTCAAGACTCGGTTGTCCTTCTTCTTTCTGGTCCTTTTCTTGAATAATGGTCGGGATAATATTTTGTCTCGTTGTCTACTTTTTTTTTCTGAAAACACTCTGTGTTTACACCCAAAAAGGGGCATGATGTAGACACCTAATTTTGTCCCTCCCAAAGTCCAGTTTTATCCATTTTTATCTCACCTTACCATGCACCCTCACCTGTATAATTATACTTCATAAAATGACAAAAATAACAACCCTTAACAAATTTTACCTTGTTTTAATCCTATCCTAACAACCTCACTAATTAAAAGCGGATACCTCACCACCCCACACTCCTATATCCACGTGGACCCCCTTTCCCTTCACATTTTAATTCCCCTCTAACAGAATAAAGCAAAAGAATTCTTCCATTTTCATTGCATGGATATAGACACGAACACATAGTAACCAAATACACAGATCATCCCTCACAAAAATTCCATCACAAGACAATACAATACACAATCCATTTTCTTCATCATCCACAGAACAATATATACACAAGACTCCCTCACAGTACATACTCTCGATTACCATATTTATATACAGACACACACAAAATATACCCAGGACTCTCTTCTTCCATGTGGGGAAGATATATTTCCACAATCAGAGCTTTCATAGAATTCATCTACATACCACCACCAATGGACATTAAAGAAGAATAATAGAGCATACACACACAAAACACACGGGTACCCATTCACGCACATACTGTAGTCTTCTCAAAAAGGACCCAATTTCTATCTATTCATAACACACACAGCCACACGGTGAGAGATGGAGAGAGAAATGAAGGTAATGAAGAGAGATATCATGAGAGAGTGAAATCGAGAGAGAAGCGAGGGATTGATGGGGATACAGAGAGAATAGCTTCAACAAAGGAGCTCAAAATCCAACCCATTTTCTTCAATCTCTACTATAGTCAAGCTCACTGAAGCTCTAGGGTCACGAAAATAGTAGTTTATGCGACCAACGCCTCAAAAATAGCCTAAAAAGCCCAAGAATCCACCAGAATTTGTCTAAATTTCTCTCTATCTTGTGATTTTTAGTTTGGAGTAGGCTCATTTGAGGTTTTCAAATCCGGTTCCATGTTCTAATCGCACAATTTCGCATAATAAAAGCTTCAATGGAGGTCCAATTCTATTCCTTCTCTTCTTTATTTCTTAGTTTATCATGTTTGATGCTATGAATCGAATACAGTGTATTGGTTGATCTATGACGATGTGAATTGTTGTTCATTTTGATTCAGTATTTGATTTCCTTGATTATGGGTTGATTATGGTTTGTGTGATAAAATAATATCTTATTAAGGATTAAGTTGGATTTTGGGGAAAAAGATAAAAAATTGTTAAAAGTGAATATTGATTTAGGTTGGTTTAGATATGATTACCTGATTTGAAATGAATGCAGACTTTGTTAAGTTTGATAGTATAATGTTTAGTCTGCGGATCGTTAGGCAAACGATAAGGGTAGGCAATCTTATGGATTGTGAAATTGGTGAAATGTTTGAGATATGTGTCAAATGGTTTTATTTACCGCATTTGAATCAATTGTATTCATTTAGCCAGGAAATGCCTTGAAGCTATTTGTATTTATTTATCTAGGAATGCCCCAAGAAATCTTGTACTCAAAGGATGTTCGTGATAAAGGCCCAAGGCATCGGGTAAAGCATTGGATCATAGTTTAGGATTAGTGTAGGTTTAGCTTTTAGTAATTTTTTATTTCGGATTGTAATAGTTGGACTAGACATTATATTTTTGAATTTATTTTGTTTCGTGTGTTTGATTGATTTTTTTATATTTTTTGTGTGGTTTATACATTTGTAATGGCAAATTAGCCGATATACTCTGCCAAGAGACCGTGGTCGAACCACGAGATCAAGGGGTGCCTAACACCTTCCCCTCGGTCAAAAGAATTCCTTAGCCGGAATCTCTGTTCACAAACCATTCTTAAAGAGTCAAATCATTTTGAAAAGGATTTTCCAAAGGTGACTTGGCACACCGGATTATGCCAAGTGGCAACTCTAAGTTTTGAATATAATGAATCCTCTTAAAAATAATTTTCAATCTTTTGTCACCTCAATAAATAAAAAACTTTCAAATTTGAAATCAATTTCTTTTGGTTAAAAAAGGGGTGTGACAACAAGTTAGACCACCTCATCTACCCTCATATAACAGGTTATGATGTCTCAACCTACGCTGGCTACATAGTTCTGGAATGCAAGGATTTCTTCTAAGAATCACACCCTCCATATAACAGGTGAGTTCCCATCCTTGGGTTCACTCGGTGCTAATTTCCACTCCCATCTGAATAGATACTAAACATAAGTAAATGAACTGAATAGACTGAGCTAACTGAGTTCCGTTGACTTAAAAAATAGTTCTGAGATTTCTGAGTTACCGTACATTCCTGAGTCATTTGACTGACTGAGTTCTATGGATCATGGATAACTAAGGATATCATGGAAACATGACACTGCTTCTAGGCACACACCTATATTTTTTGGGTACAAGTACCCCTAGGACTCGATAGAATGAAACTGACAAAGCATGACTTTCTTGAATACATGACCAACCTCATACATAATACAATAGTTGGGATTATTTCATGAGGTACTTGATTGTCATAATCTTATACATGGATAAGGGAGAAAATAATCATGGATTAATTACATACTTCTAATAGCATGAACACTTTATCAATCAAGCATAATGCATAATCAATGCTAAGGGAGCCATATTGAACATGAGTAAATGGCTTGCATTTATCATATAAACCATAATTGAGTCATTATTCATGATTTCTACTATACTAGGAATTTCATCAAACACCTTGCAGGCACAATTTAGGGTATAGGTATGATTATCAATTAAATAAAATATGATTCCACCATTTAATCCATTGCATGAATTTCAACCCAATACTAACATGGTTTTATGAAAACATGGTAAAGATTCAGTCTTGGTAGTCATACAACCATAACAACATGAACATAATCAATTCACCATATAAATATCATGATATAAAATTTGAAAGAGGATTCTTGGGCTTCATGGATGAAAGGAATCCATGAATGAACACTATGCATACCTTAGTTCCTGATTTTACGAAGTTTGATGGTTGAATTTCTTAAATTTTATGAGTATATATAGTGCGGGGAAAAAGGTCCATTTTTTCCTCAAAACGCTGAGCTAGAAGCTATAAATTTTTGCAGCATACGATGGAGCGTTCGTCTTATTCTCTAGTCCTGCGCACTTGAGCGTGCGTCGCATGCTCTATCGCATGCTAGGACCTGTGAGTTAGAGCATGCATCGATGCTAATCGCATGATGCTACTATTTTTAAATCCAAACATTCCCTAAACAAATTCCAAAAATTTCAAAACTCACGCAAAATGTACTATTACCTTGCCCCATCGTAACGCAGCTTGAAAATCTCAAAACGAACGTCGGGAAGGCCATAAAATAAATCCTCAAAGTTTGGAGGCTTTAAATGAGACTAAGTGTTAATCACTTAACTAAAATATTCTAAGTTCTGTAACTTCTAAAGAGCTTTTAGGAGCTAAAAGAGTTAATTATCAACGTAAGATTTTATGGGGTCTTACATTATCGGACGAGTTTCAGAATTTTTGAACCTTGTTTGAACCACGTTTTGGAATATAAAATTGTTCATCATGCTATCTTGATGCACTGCATCGCCCATTGCATCGATCAATATTTTTCTTGGCTCCCAGTATTAATTTTTAGTGAACTAATGTGGACTCGACGCGACTCATCGATCTGAGCGTCGCTGGGCACGATTTTTAGTAATTAAAAGATGCATTCATAATGGTATTTGGGTTATTTTAACACCCTTAATCAGTCCTCAAAACACAAAATTCATCCCTCAATAAGCAAATTACACTCACTTTCTCTCAAATTGCTCATAAGAACAAAACCCTAGAAAATCAATTTCAAGATCAATCTTCAAGAACTCTCCATCAAGCGTTCAGAATTCAATTACTGATGTGTGAGATAATGCTAACATATTTGAGTATTTTAACTAAGAATAATTGTGAAGTTTTAAGCAACTATTATCATTTTTATTGCTTTATGTTTGATTTTGCAGTAGAAGCTAAGATGCTAGAGAACCAACAAGAATGGAAGCAAATGAGCTAAAATCTGAAGTAAATAAAGGTGAAGTGTGGCTTACGACACTTTTCATAACTCATCAGCCGTATGATAAGCTTCAGCTTCATCATCAGCAGTAGACAGAGAATTGGCCTAAGTTGAAAACTGTGATGACATTTTGTGATAGGACATCAAGGAGCTGATAAGTCTTCAAGATTGTCGTCAGCCTAAGGCAAAACATGAGAGAAAATGAAAAGCCTTGATGAAATTTATGATAGGTAATCAAACAGGTGATAGGGCATCACCATTTATTATCAGCATTAGGCAGCGAGTACCAAAACCATAAAGGAAGCTGACGAGATTTGTGATAAGTTGTCAGCCTCCTGATAGGATATCATAAATGGCATCACCTAATTCAAAGAATTTCTAAATTATATTATTTTGTTTCCATAATTAGGGTGAACTATTTAAATCCTTATTTAGGGTTTTTTGAAGGGTTCCGAACTTGAGTTTAGAGACACATATTTTTGTTATTTTTTGTCTCTAGTTTCTTGGCTTGAGAAAAGCAATTAATTTATAGAGATTTTAATCATTACTTTGGGATTTCTACTTTGATTAATCTGAGAAACACTCATTGCTATTCATCTTACTGTAAGTTTATTTGTCAAATTATGAATCCAACTTGTTGTATCGATTATTACATTATGCGTGGCTAAATCTCTTTAACCCAAATTATGGGATCTATGGGTTAGGTCTTGGTAAGTTGCTAAGTGTTCAAGATTCTAAAGGTAATAGGACTCCTTGATGATTCTGATATTTTAGTTATTGTCTATTTATTGCAAACTATAGATAGCACCTGCTTTGATTTTCTTGAGATAAGAAATCAACTATAGTAGAAAGTGAATTATTGATAGGGACTTGGAAGCTACCAACCTTCCGTTTAATAACTGACGTTGTAACAAGGTTAATTAACCTGAGGTGAAGTCTGGTCAATGAATATAATTCCCTAAGTCCAAGAGGATTAGGTAATTAAATGCTTAAGTAGGTCGAGAGACATTTAGGCATAACTTTGATAAAGACAATATGTTGTTCCTACCTATTGTGGGAATCTTGAATCATTATTAGCATCTGTCAAGTACCAAAACCCATAGTGAACATAATTTTGGTTTTTGATAAACTCTTGATTACAAACACTGAAACTAAAGTGACCAACAATTATTTGTTAATCATCAAAAAAACCCCATTTTATATTTTTGTATCATTTGTTTGAATTTAACTTGTAGCTTTAGTTTCAAACTAGTCTAATCGCCACTCACATTGTTCCCTGTGGATTTGACCCCGACTCTAAAGTTGGGTAAATATATTGATGACGACCTCCTTGCACTAAATTGACGTGTAAGTTGAGTGTTATCAGGTACCAAGGTATGTCAAGTGTTCATCCAAGGGTTTATTCCCACCCTTGGAGTTCAGGAACATTTTTGAAATTTCAAATTAATGGATTTTACGAATTTCATAGTTTGATTTGAATGTGTTCATGACTATTATGTTAATAGGGTTTCTAATCCATGAGTAGTTGCAAGATTCATGTGAATTTATTTATTATGTGGGTAGGATCATGTGAATTTATGCTAAAGCTTTAAAATCATGAATTTGGAATGTGAAACCATGGTGTCGACATGTTGTTTGCTATCATGTGCCCAAAACATGCTCCCTAAGTGTAGTACCCCATATCCCATTAGCTTATTTAATTCTCAGTCTATGAGTTATCCAATGTAAAACTTTTGAAATACTCAGTATTTTTTAGTTTAGAGCCTACGAATGCTTTAAAATTTAGTCATCTTTGCAACGATATAAAATTTGCCCGAATCTGATACCGTGGTGAAGAGTTAGAACAGTTTATGTACAAACAGTGGCTCACCTTGATTAAGCTACATCAAGGTGAGTATCACGTGGTGCAATCCATCGCATCACACTAAAGGCCATTTCGACATTTGTCAATTTCAAGAGGGTCACTACGATTGCACCGTGTTGCGGTGAACCCCAAAACAACAATTGTCATAATCTAGAGAGTCACTGCAATTTCATTATGTCGCAGTGGATATATTGATGACCCATTCAATGTATCATGGTGAGGCCTTAATCGGCATTCTAGTTGCAGAACTTTAAACCCCAATGGCAACTTAGACTTTTCCCATGACCCAGATCAGCCTTAAACACAAAATTAATCCCTAAATGACCTAAATATATCATTATTCACTCAATTTTCCCCAAACTACATCATTCTTGCTCAAAATCAAGAAACCCTAGTTTAAAAGTTCAAGAACAAGGCTCAAGAATTTCTCCAAGGACCTTCATTAATTATCTTTCCAAGGTGTGTTAGATATTCATTCATGGGTCCCTTTCACCCATGAAGCTCAAGAGTCCCTTTTTAAAACTATAAGTGTGTGGAATTATGAATTCCCTTATTTCAAATTGATTGTATGCATGTCTATGTTGTTATTCGGGTTATTAATCCATGATTATTATAAGATTCATGAATTTAGAATAATATTTATGGTGAATTATGTGAATTGTATGCTAAACCTTTGAATTTGAAAATGAATATTGTATTCATGATTACATGTGTTAACTATCATCATGTGAAATATTCCATGCTCCCCAACTATTTGCTAAAATGCCTATGTAAAGTAAATAATGGAATCGTGATATGGCATTATGTGGTCCCAATCATGTACAATCTTATTCCCTATAAGTGTTTGTGAAATGTCTCTATTGATGAAATATGAACTAGGGAATATTGTTATGTTATTCAAGATCATGTTATGCTTTAGTTTTCATGCTATCGAGTCCTGGGGGTATTTAATACCCGACAATTTACCTAATTACCTAGAACCAGTGTCTATTACAAAATAGTCTCAGTCATGTCACTATCATTACCACTCTCAGTCAGTTATAGAACTCAGTAGAACTTAGTTAGTTACAGAACTCTAGAAAATTTAGTAAACTCAATATTAGTTCAGTTCAATATAATCAGTTTAGAGCCTTTCAGTTGGGAGTAGGATTCAACACTGAGTGAACCCAAGGATAGGGCCCACCTACTAGTAGAGGGTGTGATCATTAGAAAAAATCCTTTCATTCTAAAACTACGTAGCTAACGTAGGTTTAGACATTAAACTGCCAGTTGAGCATTGATGAGGTGGCTTAACATGCCAGAAGAGGGTTTCCACTGTTCTTATTAGAGTACCTTCCAGATAAGGGTAACTCTCAGCTTGTCTTTACCCATGGCACAGTACTGACACCCTTCTAATTGGGGTTACATATTGGACCCCAACTCAGCTATTTTATCTTATTTGGGGCATGTCATTTAGATGATTACATTCCACAGTTTCAGTCTTAGTCTTCAGAATAGAACTTAGTTAAGTTCTACAGAATTAGGACTTCAGATACAGTAAATAAGTATCAATGATTCAATTATTAGTAATTGCAGATTATCAGTTATTCAGTATCAAAATTTAGTATTTAGCTTTAGATAAGCTCTGTTATTGCAGGTATGTATGCACAGTACTGCATACCCAGTATTTTAGCAGTCTCAATTATTTATGTACTCTCATGTTCAGTTACTTTATATTATCCCGTCAGTATTATTCATACATATGAACCCTTGCATTCAAATTTACCTTATCTAGCATACTATTACATTCCCATGTACTAACGTATACTTTCTTGCGCTATGATGTTTCATATCATAGGTTCGGATGCTCATGTTCCCGATCATGCATTGTCAGATTCAAATTCAGATTCAACCAGCAGTAGATTTAGTAGTGAGTCCTCATCATTCGAGAATATTCTTTTATTACTCTGATTTAGTAGTTTCAGTACTTTAGTGGATAGAGTTAGTTGAGGGCTTGTCCCGTTCAACTCCACACTGTCAAACAATTCAGATTAGAGACTTTTTAGAATAGATGTTCAGACAGTTTACAATTTTGCAGATACTATTAGATGTTGTGTTTTCTTAGTATTTCAGATATTTGAACTTTATGGCATTTCAGCCTACTATTCCATATTTTTACAGTATATTATTCAGTTCTTAGTTATAGATATTCATCATGAATTAGCTTGTGGTCCTTCAGGGTCGTAAGCACCGTAAAGTGTCTGGGGTATAAAATCAGGGCATTACAAACTTGGTATCAAAGCATAAGGTTCAACAGTGTCCTAGGAAGTCTAAAAGCCAATTCTAGTAAAGTCTTGTGCATAGGTGTGTAGCGCTCAACACTTATGGACAAGAGGCTATAAGATGTTTTAGGAATAGTTTCCCCTCTTTGAGTATTCATGTCGTGCGAGTGAGCATGAGCTCTAGTTAAACTCTCAGTCTAATCTATTTCTTCCTTTCATTTATAGAACATGCCTCGTAAGAAGGGTAAAAAAAGAAAAACTAGAAATCATTCAGCACCTCAGCCCGTTTAGACAGATCCCCTAGAAGAGTACGTCTCTTATGTAGAGTTTAGAGCTACATTCACTACTTTAGCCAATTAAGTTTCAGCTTAAAATGAATGGCTAGCTACTAATCTGGCCAACCCAGTGGCCAATACTGATGCAGCCAAGTTTCAGGACTTCACCCAAATGAATCTTTCTCTAGTCTCAGGATCAAAGTTAGAAGAGGATCCATAAGAGTTCCTAGATCAGAATCATAAAGTCACAGACATCATGGGAGTGACTTCCAAGTGAGAGAACTGAGTTAGCCACTTATAAACTACAAGATATAGCTTATACATAGTTTAATTAGTGAAAATTAGACAGGGGTACCGATGTAGTGCCCGTAGAGTGGAAAGAGTTTGCCATTGCCTTCCTAGACCGATTCTTTCCCTTAGAACTGAAAGAGGCAAAGTGTTAGAATTCATCAATCTCAGGAAAAGTAGTATGAGGGTGAAATATTATTTTCTCAATTTGACTAATTGATCCAGATATGCTCTTCATGTAGTAGCTGATAATAGTTCTAGATGATTAAGTTTATGTTTGAAGTGTCTGATAGTATGGTAAAAGGGTGTAGGACCGTAATACTGATTAATGAGATAGACTTGTCTTTGCTAATGGTCCATGCTCAACAGATAGAGAAGAAGAAGAATAATAAGGAGAGAGAGAGGAAGAATAATGTACCTAGA
The DNA here is from genome assembly GCF_002878395.1 of Capsicum annuum. Taxonomy (NCBI): domain Eukaryota; kingdom Viridiplantae; phylum Streptophyta; class Magnoliopsida; order Solanales; family Solanaceae; genus Capsicum; species Capsicum annuum. The sequence continues at coordinate 16,331,478 of NC_061121.1, forward strand.
ATATCTAGGTTTAATTTTAGTCATCCTAAGACAGAGGGCAGTAATTGTTTCCAGTTCTGCCTAAAGTCTTCAGTTCTAGCTCCATCCTTAGCCAATGCTCCAATCCCTAAGTTTAGAAATGGTAACAATGATAGGGCGCCAGGCTCTAAGTCTCAGGGTAGTGTCAGTAGTGCTCAAACAAATCCTTTTTCTCAAACAAATCCTCTTTCTCAAACTTGTGGTAAGAACCATCAGGGTGTTTGCAAATCTGGCAGTGATATTTGTTTTAAATGTGGCAAGCCAGGCCATAGACTCAAAGATTGTCCTTAGTCAGGTTATCAGTGTCAGTATAACCACCCTTCAGCTCGGTCCGGTCACCTAAATTAGTAGGGTGCCATTTTTAATGTCACCAGTGGGCAACACCCAAATAGTCTCTATGCACTTCAGTCCAGACAAGATCTGGAAAATTCTCTTGATGTGGTCACTGATACTTTATAGATCTTGCACTTACATGTTTATGCCTTATTAGATCCATGAGCTTCTCTATCTTTTGTAACACCCAACATAGCATTTAACTTTAAAATAAAATCAAAAATCTTAAAGAACCATTCTTAGTGTCTACCCAAGTAGGTTAATCTATCATAGCTCGGTGGGTATACAGGAACTGTCCGATTATAATATCTCAAAAATTCCCTTCAATAGACTTAATAGAATTGGAGATGGCAGATTTCAACATCATTCACGGCATGGATTGGCTTAATTCATGATATGCCTCAGTTGATTATAGAAACAGAATTTTTCATTTTGCATTTCCAAATGAACCAGTCCTTGAATAGAGGGGTAGTACTACAGCGCTTAAGGGTCAGTTGATTTCATACCTTAGAGAGAGAGAAATGATATCCAAGGAATGTGTCTATCATCTTGTCCGAGTCAAAGAGTCTAATTCAGAAACCCCAGTATTGAGTCAGTTCTAGTAGTAAATGATTTCTCAGATGTCTTTCCTAAAGATCTTCCTAGAGTCTCTCTCGAAAGAAAAATAGACTCCGAAATAGACCTTCTTCTAGATACTAAGCCTATATATATATTCTGCCATATAGAATGGCACCAATAGAACTCAGACAGTTGAAATAATAGTTAACGAATCTCTTAAATAAGGGGTTCATCAAACCCAGCTTTTCCCCATGGGGCACACCAGTCTTATTCGTTTATTATAAAGATGGTTCTTTCAGAATGTGTATAGATTACCATCAGTTAAACAAAGTCATAATCAATAATAAGTATCCACTTCCCAGAATCGATGACTTATTTGATCAACTTCAGGGTGCTATTTACTTTTTTAATATAGACCTTAGATCAGGCTATCATCAGCTCAAAGTTAGAGAATGTGACATTTTGAAAATAGCTTTCCAAACCCGGTATGGTCACTTTGAGTTTCTAGTCATGTCCTTTGGTCTTACAATTGTCCCAGCAGCTTGTATGGACTTAATGAATCATGTGTTCAAATAGTACTTAGACATGTTCATTATAGTCTTCATCGACGACATTCTTGTCTATTGCCATAGGAATAATGATCATGTAAGTCACCTCATACTTCAGACTCTCAAAACTCATCAGTTTTTCACCAAATTTAGTAAATGTGAATTTTGGCTATGGTTAGTAGAATTCCTTAGTCATATTATTTTTGATGATGACATTAGGATTGATCCTCAAAAGATTGAAGTAGTAAAAATTGGCCTGGACCCATCTCTCTATTAGATATTAGGAGTTTATTGGGTTTAGCTGTCTATTACCGTTGGTTGTTGAAGGGTTTTCATCTATTGCATCCCCTATGTCTATGTTGACTAAGAAAAAAGTCAAGTTTTAGTGGTCAGACTTATGAGAAAAGAGTTTTTAGGAGTTAAAGACTCGACTCACCTCAGCCCCAGTTCTTACCTTTCTAGAGGGTTCAGATGGGTCTATTATACATTGTGATGCATCCAGAGTAGGTTTAGGTTGTGTCCTCATGTAAAATGGTAAGGTCATATGCTACGCCTCTAGATAGCTTAAGCTTCATGAGAAGAATTACCCTACTTATGATCTTGAGTTAGCAGCAATAGTGATCACCTTGAATATTTAAAGGCACTACTTGTATCGGGTACATGTAGATGTGTTCACAGATCACAAAAGTCCTAAGTATGTCTTTTCTTATAATGATTTGAACTTGCATTAGAGAAGACGGTTAAAGCTCTTGAAAGATTATGACATGAGACTTCTTTATCATCCGGGTAAGGCTAATGTAGTGGCTGATACTCTCAATAGATTATCTATGGGTAGTATTGCTCATATTGAGGATAGTAAGAAGAAAATTGCTCAGGAAGTCCATCATCTGGCCCGACTAGGTGTCTACTTATTCGATTCAATAGAAGGTAGTGTTTGGGTTCAGAACAGTTCAGAAACATCTCTAGTTTTAGAGATGAAGAAAAAATAGGATAGAGATCCCAGTTTGGTGAAGTTGAAAGAGTCAGTCAGAGATCAGAAAGTAGAGGTTTTCTCACAAGGGGAAGATGGTAAGTTGCATTGCCAAGGTCAGCTATGTTTTTTGGATGTAGACAACTTGAGGCAACAAATTCTAGCAGAAGAACATGGTGTGCGTTACTCTATTCATCCAGGGGCAACTAAGATGTTTCTTGATTTTCGGGAGATCTATTAGTGGAGTGGGATGAAAAGAGATATTGTAGAGTTTGTAGCTAAGTTCTCTACATGTCAGTAAGTTACGATTGAGCACCAGAAACCTAGTGGGTCCATGCAGGAGTTCAGTATTCCCACATGGAAATGGGAAGAAGTAAACATAGACTTTGTGATGGGTTTGCCTCATACTCATCATAAGCATGATTTTCTATGGGTTGTCAAAGACAAGATGACCAAATCAGCTCATTTATTGCCAGTTCATACCTCCTATTCAGCCGAGGACTATGCTAAACTCTATATCAAGGAGTTGGTCAAGTTACATGGAGTCCCAGTGTCCATTATCTTAGATAAAGGTACCCAGTTCACCTCTTATTTTTGGAAAGCATTCCGGAAAGGTGTTGATACCGAAGTTCATCTTAGTACAACCTTACACCCTAAGAAATATGGTCAAGTAGAATGGACCACTCAAACTCTAGAAGATATGTTGAGAGCATGCGTTGTTGATTTTAACGGTAGTTGGGATGACCACTTGCCTTTAATCGAGTTTGCATATAATGACAGCTATCATTCCAGTATCAACATGGCTCCATATTAAGCTCTCTATGGTAGGAGATAAAGATCTCTAATCTGTTCGTTTGAGGTAGGTGATGCCACAGTAGTAGGGAGTAACTTAGTGTTCGATGCCTTAGAGAAGGTCCAGCTAATCAGAGAAATGCTTCGGGCTGCCCATAGCCAATAGAAATCTTATGCATATGTGAGGATAAAGGATCTCAAGTTTAAGGTCGGTGATTTTGTATTCTTGAAAATCTCTCTCATGAAGGGGGTAAAGAGGTTCAACAAGAAGGGAAATCTTAGTCCCCGATATGTCAGTCCTTATAGAATTCTCAGTCGCTTCAGCACGGTAGCTTTTGAGCACGAATTACCTTCAGATCTAGCTTCAGTGCATCTAGTTTTCCATGTCTCCTAACTAAAGAAATACATTAGTGACCCAGCAGTCGTAGTTCCTTAGAGAATGATTTTCTTTTGAAGAGGTTCCAGGCCAGATCCTCGATCATCATATTCACAATTGAGGAACAAAAAGTACCCTTAGTAAAAGTTTTTTGGAAGAATCATCCATTGAGAGAGCTACTTGGGAAGCAGAAGAAAATATGCGAACCAAGTATTCTTACCTTTTCTCCATAAGCTCGGATCCAGCTTAATGTAACAGTTTTCCTTAACTCTACTCAGTTCCATATTAAGAAATAATACTAAACTTGGTATCCATTATCGTTGCATATTCAGTCATGCATTAATAAATTAGTTAAGACATGTACCCATGCATCAGATATGCATGTTCAGTATGAAAATTCAACTATCAGTAATTTCAGCCATGTATTCCATGCATCAGAACTACATGTCTAGTAAATGAACTTAGTTTATCATGGCTCAATCATGTAGTCGTGTTTCCTTTATTCATGTTCAGTGTTTCAACTCAGTCTATCAGTGTTTCTCATCTTAATCAGTCTCATTCGAGGATGAATGCTCTCAAGGGGGAGATAATGTAATACCCCATATTCCCTTAACTTATTTAATTCTCAATTTATGATTTATCCAAAGTAAAAAAATTTAAATACACAGTAATTTTTAGTTTAGAGCCTACCAATGCATAGGAAATTTAGTCAGCTTTCCAGCGATATAAAATTCACCAAAATCTGATACTCGGCCGAAGAGTTAGAACAATTATGTAGAAATAGTGGCTCACCACGATTAGGCTGCATCATGGTGAGTACTGCGATGAGCAATCCAGCGCATCTCATTGAAGGACATTTTGACATTTGTCAATTTCCAAAGGGCCATCGAGATTGCACCGCATCGTGGTGAACCCCAAAACAACAATTGCCATGATCCAGAGAGTTACCATGATTCCACCGCGTCATGAAGGATATAGCAATGACCCTTTCATCGCAACGTGGTAAGGCCTTAATCGGTATTGTAGTTGTAAGACTTTAAATCACAAGGTCAACTTAGACTTTTCCCATGACCCAGATCTGCCTTAAACACGAAATTAATCCTTAAATGATGTAAATATATCATTATTCACTCAATTATCCCCAAATTACATCATTCTCTCTCAGAAATAAGAAACCCTAGTTTCAAAAATTCAAGAACAAGGATCAAGAATTTCTCCAAGAACCTTCAAGAATTATCATTCTAAGGTGTGTTAGATGTTCATTCATGGGTCCCTTTCACCCATGAAGCTCAAGAGTCCCTTTTTAAAACTACAAGTGTATGGAATTGTGAATTCCCTTGTTTGAAATTGATTGTATGCATGTATATGATGTTATTGAGGTTATTATTCCATGATTATTATAAGATTCATGAATTAAGAATAATACTTATGAGAAATTATGTGAATTGCATACTAAACCTTTGAATTTGAAAATGAATATTGTATTCATGATTACATGTGTTAACTATCATCATGTGAAATACTCAATTCTCCCCAAGTGTTTGCTCAAATGCCTATATGAAGTAGATAATGGAATCATGGCATGTCATTATATGGTTCCAATCATGTACAATCTTATGCTATACAAGTGTTTGATGAAAGATCTATATTGATGAATTATGAATAAGAGAATATTGTTATGTTATTCAAGATCATGTTATGCTTTAGTTTTCATGCTATAGAGACTCGGGGGTATTTAATACTCAAATATTTAGATGATTACCTAGAGCCAGTGTCAGTTATAGAATAGTATCAGCCATGTCATGATCAGTACTACTCTTAGTCAGTTACAGAACTCAGTAGAACTCAGTTAGTTATAGAACTCAGGAAAATTCAGTAAAATTAGTATCAATTTAGTTTAGTATAATCGGTTTAGAGTCTTTTAGTTGGGAGTAGGATTCAGCACCGAATGAAACCAAGGATGGGGGCTCACCTGCCAGTAGAGGGTGTGATCCTTAGAAGCAACCCTTGCATTCCAGAACTACATAGCCAATGTAGGTTAGGACATCAACCTACCAGTTGAGGGTTGATGAGGTACCTTAACCTGCCAGATTAGGGTTTTCATCGCTCTTATTAGAGTACCTGCTAGATAAAGGTAACTCTTAACTTATCTTTATCTGTGGCACAGTACTGACACCCTTCAAATCAGGGTTATAGATTAGACCCAAACTCAACTATCTTATCTTATTTGGGGCATGTCGGTTAGATGATTACCTCCAACAATTTTAGTCTCAGTCTTCTGAATAGAACTCAGTTAAGTTCTACGGAATTAGGAATGTCAGATACAGTCAATCAGTAATAGTGATACAGTATTAGTAATTATATATTATCAGTTACTCAATATCAGAATTCAGTACTTATCTTTAAATAAGCTCAGTTACAGCATGTATGTATGTACATGTAATACCCCAAACTTTTCTTAATCTTAATTTCACATCGAGAAGGTTAAAGAATGACTTCCTAAGTGAGAATCATTTAAACATTATGAAATTTCCCCAATTTCTACTTTTTATCACATGGGCAAATAAGATTCATCGATATAAGATTCGCCCAAATCCGATAACTGGGCAAGAATTTATGGCTAATTTAAGTCCTAGTCATAAAACAATCATTTTATTGCTTAGCGCGTCGAGGAGGAGGCCTATTTAACAATTGTCAAATTCTAGTAGACTAGCGCAATTGTGGCATGTCGTACTGAAGTTTTAGGTCCCAACCAGTGGGACAATGAGATGGCTCCGCGTTGCAGTGTCCCCAAGAATCCCTATAACACCCCAATTTTCTAGAATCAAAATGTCATACGGTGCTTATGATCCCAAAGGACCATAAGCTAACCCTCTTCTGATATCTATACCTAAGCACTACATAATATAACAAAATAAATGCAGAAACTGGCAAAAACTTGTCATAAGGTTCAAATATCTAAAATACTCAAAACCGAAAACTAAATACTAATACATCTGCCTGAGAAATCCTCTAACTGTCTGAGCTGTGGAGTTGATGGGACATGTCCCCAACTAAATCCGTCTACTAAAAATAAACTGAATCTAATGAAGTACTAAAATAAGAAACATCCTCGGATGATAAGGACTCACTACTACATCTACCACTGATAGGGTACTCTAGATCTCATGCTTCTGAACCTATGGCATCAAATAAAACACCATAGCAGAAATGCATCAGTACGTTTGAATGTACTAAGTATGTAAATAGCGTAAAGCTGAATGCAAAGGCTTATGCATGAACACAACTTAACTAAATGATATGCAAGAGTTGGATTAGCATATCTAGAGAATCTATAACTACTTAACATACCGTGACTGAGCATACTAGGACTGAATCTGAAATTGATACCCATACTTATTAATACTGATAAACTGGATGACTGAGTCTACTGATAATGGATATCGACTGGCTAAATCTGAGATCAAACCTATCTAGAGGAATGACCTTTAGATCTTCGGATAATGATTGAGATTTACTAAGCTATGATCAGGCCTAACTGATAGGTGATCTATGAAACTGATAATGATAATACTCAATTGAATCTGAGACTAAGATCAAGCCTACCTGATGGGTGATCTTGGTAAGTATTAATACTGAATAACTTTGTGTGAGACCAGGCCTATCTAACGGGTGGTCTATGAATTACTGGAACTATCTGAGTTCCTTACTGAGATAGATGACTATATCTAACAGTCTTGATTTTTGAGTTCTACTCTAAAGACTGATACTGAAACTGAAATTGTGGGAGTTCTCACTTAACCGACATACCCCAATTTTAAACTAATGGGGTCCAACCTGTAACCCCAGCTAGAAGGGTGTCACTACCGTGCCACAGGTAAAGACCTCTCTAGTCAAACCTCTCTAATGGGTGACCCTCAAGAGGAAGTCAGCCTAAGGATATGTGGACTCTTGCAGGTAGTCTAGCCTTTATCTGATGGGTGACTCCTCATCCTATGCTGGCTACGTAGTTCTGGAGTATAGGTATTTTTGCTAATGACTCTGCCTCTCTAATAAGGAAACCATCATCCTGTACTCGCTCGGTTCTAGTTCCTACTCCCAACTAAAATACTCTTAACTAATCCTTAACTGAACTTAGACTAAGCTGAATATTGTTACTGATTATCTTACTTGACTAATATGACTGAGTTCACTTGGTTCCATTATCTGAAGAAATATGTCTAAATTCTACTTTCTATCTGAATACTATGGAGTTCTGTAACTCACTGATCTTTACTGGAATCTAATCTAAATACTGAATACTACTAAGATCTAAACTGTGTTCTGAGCTTGAATAGACTGAATACTAAGGTTTACTAAATTTTCTTAACGTCTGTACTGACTAAATTCTACTAATCATAGCACGACTGAGATTCTCTTGAATTGACTCAGCTCTAGGCACACATCTATATTTTTTAGGTACAAGTACCCCCAGGACTCAATGGAAAGAAACTAACAAACATGACTGCTTAAATATATAACCAACATCCACATCATAACAATAATCTATCACATCAACATCATAACATTAGTCTATCATTCACAACATCATCAAGGAATTATCACTTCAAGCACTTGGGAACATTCAACATGTAAATTGTAGATAGAGGTATGTTATTGTCTCATGAATTATTCAACAATGAAAATCCACATGAATAGAAAGCACATGCAACATACTATTCTTTATTCATCTTGGTATTACAACAAACACTAGATATGCATTACTCGTCACAAAGTTGAGGGTTTATACCTAATATTCCACAATGATACTATTTTCTTCATATAAGCATTCTACCCAACATATAGGAGGCACACTTAGGTCTTACAACAATTCATTACCCCTAATTAACATGATTGCATAATTTAATATGCTTCTTGAAGAGGCTTTGTCATAAATATCAGATAATTAACACTTACTAAGGTCAAAGTTTGCATCTTTACAACCAAGACATGAATTAAAACTAAATATCAACATGAACTTCATCCTCAATTCACATGTATCATAAAATCTCATGAAAACATAAAATTAAGAATTTTATAAAGGGTGCTTGAACTTCTTGGGTGGAAGGAACCCAATAATCAACAGTTGGATATCTTAGTTTCTTAATTTGGAGAGACTTAATGGAGGAATTCTTGAGTTCTTGAAATCCTAGGTCGTTCTTGAGAGAAAACCTTATAATTTGGGTTGAATAAGGCTGAATCTTGAAAGAGGTATAATGTTTCTTTAAGGTTCTTGAAGAAATCCTTAGGCTTGTTCTTGATTTTTCTTGACTAGGGTTTAACCCCTTTGGGAGAGAATGTTCTTGTTCTTGAGGAGATGATCTTGAGAGAATACCCTAATCTTGTGGTTAAGAGTGTATGAAAGAATTTTTGAGATGTTTAACTGAAGAAAAATAGGAGAAAGTTACATTTCTTGAGGTTTATAAGTTGTGCAAGGTGAAGGAAAAGACCAAAATACCCTTACAAAACCACTTCCCAATTGCTGAAAATCTTAGCTGACGACCAAGGCTGAAATGTCGTCAAATTTGTGATAAGTCGTCACAAATGTCGTCACTTAGGAGCTGGTTTCTGCCTAAGGCTGACGACACTTATGATAAGTTGTCACACTTGTGATAAGTTATCAGAAATGTCATCACTGGGGGCTGGATTTTGCCTAAGGCTAACGACTAAATCATCACACTTGTGATAATTTATCAGTAAATGTTGTTAGTCAGTTTTTCAGTCTGACATGCTGGAGTAAAATGGGCATAAATCTTTTATCCGGTATTGGATTTGGGAGAAATTTGTATCATTGAAAAGATAATTCAAAGGTATTTCATTTGACATATATTACATCCTCTAATTCGATAAACACAAGGAGTTATGGTCAATTGAAGTTGACCCAAGTTTTGACGCTCACTAAAATTTGAACGATAGGAAAGCTTTCAACTTGTCCTTGAGTTAGGGGACCTTTATGATCTTAATTCATGCTCAAATAAATTCTCACACTACATAATTATTAACACACTAAATTTACATAGTATTCGAGGCTTTTGGAACATCTACGCATATGAATAATGGATTTTCATTCTAGTCCGAAATGTGGGGTGTTACAATCCCATTTGTCAATTTCCAGTGAGCCACCATGATAGTGGTGCGTTGTGGTGGCCCATAAATTTGAGTTTTCTAGTTCAATTTTTCAATCTTCGTAAAGAAGTTAAAAAGGGCACTTTGGACTTTTTCCAAGCCTCTTAGACCGTACAAACATCAGATTTGAAGTCATTCAAAGCATTTTATGAGGTTTTCTTAAGATTTCTCTCAAATAAAAACCCTTAGTACCTAGAACCTCTTCCAAGAATCTCAAGAATCCTTCGTAGCTTTCACATATTGAGTTGGAATTCAAGGTTCCCAAGTCAAGGACTTCAAGAATCCCCAGCCAAAAGTGTGAAAAAGGGTCTCAAGAAAGTTTATTCATCAAAGTTCTTTATTCTAGGTATGTGGGGTTTGAACAAGAACACTCCTTCCATTTTTGTTCCCAATGTTTTGGTTTTTCTTAAAAGATTTTAATGTTTACAAAATGAATTATGCCTAAATTGCTATATTTCAAGTATATGAGATTATTGATTTGTTCAAGTTTTGAATTATATGATACTTCACCTATTTTATGATTTGAATTGAGAATTAATGTCATGAATTGAATATTCCTTCCATGATTGATGTTTGAAATACTCTTAAGGTTGAAGTAATGATTTATCCTCTATTTTGAATTGAGATTTCTTGAATATGTATACATGTTTTAATAACCAATAATGAATTTTGATATATTCTATAGTATTTCAAGAATGATATTGATATCTTCATATCATGGAAATTTCAAAGCTTGTTAAAGATAGTCTACCAAAGTTTAAAGAAAAGAGTTGATTTTTTATCTTAAGTTAAGAAAGGAATCTAAATCTTGTGATTTGAGTTAAAGGGAAGAATATTGTCTCCCATTTCATATTGTTGAATTATATAAGGTGGATTTTCCTAAAAGTTCTGAGCCTAGTATGGGAGTAGTACTTAGCACCGAGTTGGGCTTGATTCCGAGGTCTTATGCCCCAGAACTACGAGCCACCATAGGACTTTATTTATCCCAAGTGGGTTAAGCTAGTGATCACTAAAAGTGAAGGTTCTACTCTAATGGCAAGGATAGAATAGCTCTCCCCAACGTGAGCAAGATGTTAGACTCCATGTGGATCACATGGTTTATGTCGGTTAGAAGAATCTCCCAAAGTAGTCCCTATTCTATTTAATAGAAAAGTACATATATTTATAAAGCTATGATTCTAAGATTTCTAAGGTTCTCAAGTGCTATAATCCTTACGTTTTCAAAGAAGTTCCTTGATTTCATAAGGTTAAAGTGTATGTTCTTAAGGTTGTTGTTTGAAGAATTTATCTATTTCGCAAGTTAAGTGCAAAGGAAGAGTACAGATTTAGAAAAGGTGAAATAACTCACGTGATTTATATTGTATGTTTTCTATTCATGATTTATGAGGATTTTATTCAAGATATGTGAGTCACCTATTATAGCATGCATATTTTCTATAAAGACTTATGATATTGATTATTTATTTGCTTACACCCCCATATTCTCAGTACATTCCCAAATTATTAATCCACATACTTGTCTGTGTGCTATATTTTCTCATAATTTAGGTTTAGGTGCTCAGTCCCAGCCTCGTCAGTGATCCTTGAGTGCCTTTATCTACATATCCTCAGTGGTGAGTCCTCATGGTTTAGGGACCGCTTATCTTCAGACGTTCAGTTTATTCAGTAGTTGTTGATCCCTTATCAGTTGTGTATGAGTCAGTTGGGGAACTGTCCCAATGGCTCTCTAGTTCTTGAGTAGTAGAGGCTTTGTCAGACTAGTTATCAGATTGTTAGTATGTTGAGATTTACAGTATTGGGGTTGTTCAGACCAAGTATTTTTCTTCGTATTTGTTATCATTATGATATGACCGTACCAGTGATTGTAATACTCATCTTTAAGCAAGCTTTACATGAAGTAGCAGGCTCAAAGGTTTAGCTTGGGGCTACTTGTATTCTTAAGCACCGTGTGACATCCCGGGACCCATTTTTGGGGCGTTACAATACAGTACTATATATCCCGTATTTTCATCAGTCTCATTTATACATGTACTCTCACGTTCAGTTACTTTATATCATCCAGTCAGTATTGTTCATGCATATAAACCCTTGTATTCAGCTTTACCTCATCAAGCATACCAGTACATTCCCACGTACTAACACATACTTTCTTGCACTTTGACATTTCATATCATAGGTTCGGATGCTCAGGTTCCCAACCGCGCATAGTCAAATTTAGATTCAGCCAGTAGTAGATTTAGCAATGAGTCCTCATCATTCGAGGATATTCTTTTATTACTTTGATTTAGTAGTTTCAATATTTCAGTAAATAGAGTTAGTTGGGGGATTGACCCATTTAACTCCTCACTTTCAGATAGTTTAGATTAGAGGCTTTTTAGACTAGATGTTCAGACAGTTTATAGTTTTATAGATACTACCAGATGTTATAGTTTCTCAGTGTTTCATATATTTGAACCTTATGGCATTTTAGCCTACTATTCCATCTTTTTACAGTATATTATTCAGTGCTCAGTTACAAATATCAGTCATGAGTTAGCTTATGGTCGTTTGGGGTCGTAAGCATCATGTTGTGTTCTGGGTACAGACTATAGGCATTACACCAAGTGTTTGATAAATTGCTTATGTGAATAGGAGGGGAAATTCATGACATGATAGCCTATATGCAAGTGTACCTCTTACAAGTGTTTGATAGAATACTTATATGAAAGAGTTATGAACAAGTAAACATGGTTATGCTTTACTTTCATGCTATCGAGTCCTAGGGGTATGTAATACCCAAAAAATATGATTGTTTACCCAGAGCTATAGTAGTTATAGAACAGTCTCAGTAGTATCACGAAATAGTAGTATTCAGTTTTAGTTCAGTATATAGTTCCTCAGTCAGTCAACAGAATTTAGTAATAATCCGTCATTCAATGAAATTCAGTGAACTCAGTTAGATCAGTCAGTTAACATGATCAGTAACATATTCATCCCAGTCTAGTACAGTCTAAGAATCAGTTTACGGTCTATTCAATTGGGAGTAGGATTCAGCACCGAGTGAGAGCAGGGATGATGGCTTCCCCGTCAGATAGGAAGAGTCGTTAGTAGCAATCCATTTACTCCATAACTGTGAAGCCAACACAGGATAAAGTGTCACTCATCATACTAGGCTTGACTACCTCCCAGGGATTACCCATCAGATTAGACTTGGCCCCGCCCAGGTATCACCCATCAGTTAGGCTTGGCATCCTAGTCTTTTAAGTGTTAGTACCCATGGCACGGTATTAGCTCCCTTTCAACTAGGGTCACAAGTTGGAAACCACCAGTTCAGATTTGGGGCATGTTTGTTAGATTATTACCTCCCATAGTTTTAGTTTCAGATTCATTCTTAGTATAAAATTCAGTTCTGTTATACAGATTCATAACTGTCAGATACAGTCACCCAACTCGATATAGAACTCAAATTAGTTCTAAAGATTTATGACTGTCAGATACAGTCACTCAGTTCAATATAGAACTTAGATCAGTTCTATAGAATCAAGACTGTTAGATAAAGTCACTCAGCTATCAGTATTATAGTATCAGTAAACTCAGATGTTAGTAAATTAGTATTCAGAAATCTATATCCATTGTTAGCATGATATCAGTTACAATTTACGTATTCATGCACGTACTCTTTTTCAGTTACATTAATGCTATTCAGTCAGTTAGTGTTCATGCATATGAACCCATGCATTTAACCTACCTCACTTAGGGGTCGTTTGGCAAAGTGTATTAAAATGTTAATGCATGCATTACTTTAATGTGTATTAGTTGTACCTTGTTTGATATACCTTTTTACCCTATGTATAACTAATGCAAGCATTAGTTATACACTCTATTATGCATTAAGGTGTGTATTACTAATACCTCAAATCCATGGCATTAGTAATGCAATGGATCTAATGCATGCATTAACATGCTTAAAGACTCTATTACCCCTCAAAAACTTGTTTGCATCCTTTCCAACATATCTATTGAGGGTATTACGTAAAAAAACAAATTTTTTTTAGAAATTATGTAATTCATGTTTTTTAATACATCGAACCAAAAACTGCATAAGAAAAATACAAGCATAACTAACACAAGCATTACTAATACACCATATTTTTGCATTATTCTTATACATTCTACTAAACGACCCCTTAGCATTCCAGTACTCCCAAAGTACTGACGCATACTTTTCTCTTGGACTATGATGTATTATATCATAGCTTCAGATGCACGAGCTCTAGACTGAACTTAGAGGCCCAGATTATCAGCAGTAGCTTAGTGGTGAGTCCTCATAGTTTGAGGAAAGATGTGTCAGATCAGTATTTCATTACTCAGTTTATTTTAGTAGTGGGAGTTAGTTGGGGACTTGTCCCATCAACTCCTTATTCAAAAAGTTTAATGGCTTTTCATACTAGAGTATTTATAGACAGTGGGTTCAATTTTGGTATTGATATACCGTATTTAGTATTTATTTAGATTTGAACCTTATGGCAAGTTTTTGCCTAATTTCTACATAATTTTTGTATTATTATTTAGTTATTACAACAGGTACCAGACATGGTTTAGCTTGTGGTCCTCTAGGATTATGAGCATCGTGTAGCATCCGCGGTACAGACTCGGGGCACTACAAATATCCTAATCAATGGTTGAATTAATGTGATTGCTACTCTTAGGACGTGATTATGGTATCTGAGGGCATCCTGATCTCTAGCTCTTGCTTTTTTTTACCTATTTTCCTTTCCTTTAAGCATAATTTCACTTTATTTTCATCAAAAGCCCTACAAGATCCAAAAATTAGAAATTAATGCATTCAAATGGAGAATTAGTCTTATTTACAAAATTTATTCATAGAAGTGTGTAAGAATTTGGACGTAAATGAGTGGTAAATTTCCCACTCATCAACACCCTAACTTAAATCTTTGTTATCCTCAAGCAACACTACTATTTGCTTATTAAGACTATGCATTTTGTAAGCCCACTTATACAACTAAATGATCACCATGATTACATACTTGATTAGTACTAACAATTGTCCACATGCATGGGAATAACTATTCTCGCACTTCCCTCAAAATTATCATATTCTCAAAAGTACACTAAGTTTACACAAACAATCCATTGATAACCACTCACTCTTAAATTGATACCCGCTATTGTTTGTGGTTCAAATCTACTTCTTTCTCTCGATTTTGGATCATGACAATATCACCAAGCTAGGTAAGATTCTATGCCTCCTGAAGAAGGAAAGTCGCATTACACCAAAAATCCTTTATGCTATAAAGGACCAGAATAAGATCACTCACCCTCACAAAGATTTTCACAATGCACACAGATGTCTTTCCATATGCTTCCATTATTTTCAATCACTGCTAACTCAAATACAATAGGTATGAGATCCCAAAGGGTTTTTTAAGATTGTAATGTAGGCTCAGGGATGGGTAGGATACATATTTGGGAACATGGTGACTATACCGTCTTTGAACTCCATATTTTACACTATTAGATCAAACCCGGGGTTGTGGGCCACACTATCTATTTTTGAACCATACAAGCCTATTTTTATCACATTAATTCACCCATATTTCAAAAATATTTTCTATTTATTTCTATCTTTTGTGAAATCTAATGCTTTTATTTTATCCAATAATTCTTTCCTTTCATTATTTATTCAATGGGTGGTTCCTAGGCATTTTTTTACAAGAATATAGCCAACATTCGCCTTCTTTTAAAAATCCTCCACCCCCATGTAGGCTTTTAGCCTCAAGTTGGCATTTTCATGGTCAAGGAGGGTAATGTTCAAAAGAGGGATCATTTTCCAAAATGGGTTAAGTCTTGCAATATGGTTACCAAAATAAGGGGCACCGACTCAAAGGGGTGACTAAGGATAAAATTTTAAGCAGTTGGTAGGCTTTTTAGGCTCAAGTGATTTTCCATGTTTGCAAATAAGCCATAAGATGATTTCTCCAACCATGTGTAACCAAGATTAGCATTGAAAGACTAATGGGGCAAGTTCTTGATGACACAAGTGCACATAAGAATAAACTCATTGCACACGACATGCAAACTTTCCTAGAAGGATCAATTTTATTTCCTACTAGAGATACACGGACACTACCTACTAAAGAATTTTCAGTCATAAAACAAGGATAAAGTATTGTCATATACATTGTTCAAGTCTGTGCCTGTGATTTTCATTAAAAAAAAATAAGATAGAAGCGGGTGATCATTTTGCATCTCACCACATAATATGGCTATCATTTGCACTCAATCAAGCCATCAGCTCACATTTAGACTTTTGGATGAGTAATTCCTTTTGATATATATATATATATATATATATATATATATATATATAT
>NC_061121.1:16347708-16370058 GCF_002878395.1 Capsicum annuum
ATATATATATATATATATATATATATATATATATATATATCATACTTGGCCGTCATGTATGTCTCATAACTCCAAACATGGCAATTTTTCCTTAAGAATGTTATTACTCAATCTATCTTTGGCAAAGACTCGTCCATCATTATTAGTAAAAGAAATAAAAATCTAAGAATAAAAATGAGCTAAAAATGCAAACAAATAATTAATCCATAGGTACCATCAGGGTGCCCACAACCCAAATAAAATAAAACTATCTGAATAAACATCTTAAAATAAATATCTGCATTATACAAATCAAATATCACCAAATATGAAATAAGTCAACTACAGTGAGAGGCACCCCTAATTAAAAGTTTGCAGTGTAACTAAAAGCTTGTAGTGTCCCCACTGCATACCAATTACGCATATAAAGAGTTTAGGGGCTCCCTGAAATTACCTCAAGTTTTGATATCACTGGTTTTCTCTTCCTCATCATGATCATCAAATCATGGTTTCTCATTATCTGACCACCTGGCTGGAACATCATTATCTGTCTCTACTCTGGAAGTAAAGGGTATTTTTGTAACACCCCGAGTCTATACCCTGAACGCTACATGGTGTTCATAATTCCTAAGGACCACAAGCTAACTCATGACTAGTACTTGCTGCAATAACTGAATAATACTATATAATGCAAAATAATGGGCTCAAATGCCTGTAACGCCCCTAAAATATATCCCAAGACATCACACGGTACTTAGGATCACAAGTGATCCCAAGATAACCCTTTTACTGGCATAACTCATAAGCAATTGAATAATATGTATAAAATGACTAAGTTTACTGTGCGGAAACATAAAATGATAGAATCTGAAAAATACAATATAGATACAACTTTTACATTTTGATAAAGTTGAAAAGTGGGACAAAAAATTACAATACTGACTCGACTAACATCTATGAAGCCTCTACTATACTGACTATAGATAGCTAGGATGCAACCCTAACTATGAAAAATCATTAGATATGATTAAGAAAGTAAAGAATATAAGTAAAACTAATTGAAGTCCCAAAAGAAGGAGGACTTATCATCTTGCTGGCTGGAATCTGCAATTTTCTGAGTCTGAGTGTGCACACTAAAACTTGTACCTACATTATGAGACAATGTAGCACATAGACGTATATGTGGGTTAGTACTTTGAGGATGTACTGAGTATATGGAGGTGAATGCGTAAGCAAAAACATATCCCATAATCATCATTTATAAAAACAATACATGCTAAATGTAAATGACTCACCTAAGTTGGAATATCTAAAAGACTGAAATATGTAGCAATAAGAACTGAAGCTTGCTTTATAAATCTCAGGATTCATAACATTTAGTTCTAAAAGATGTACTTGCACTCTCTCTTTAAATCATATTGTCTAATTGTAGAAGGGACTTACTGTTAAATTTAAAATCTGAAACCTGCTATCTTTCTTTAAAACATAATCTAAGTAAAACTTGTGAGCCTTTACACTTAGTTTTCTAAAAGCTTTCTATCATTCTTTTCTTTTGGAACTCGAAGACTTGGGAGCTTTGAAACTTGTAACTATAAAACTTAAGGAATCTTAAAACAATAACTTTTAAAACATATACTTTTATCTTTAGGTAGAGTAGGGGACGTTTTTTTTGGGGACTTGGAAACTTAGAACTTTAGGAGACTATGGGACTTTAGGAGTTTCTTCTAACCGACATAAACCATGTGAGCTGACATGGAGTTCAACGTCTTACCCATGTTGGGGAGAGCTGTTTTACCCTTGTAATCGAAATAGAACCTTAACTTTAGTGACCACTATCTTAACCAACTAGGGGTATATCATAATCCAACGGTGGCTCGTAGTTCTGGGGAATGATACCATGGAATCATACCCAACTCGGTGCTAAATACTACTCTCATAATAGGCTTAGAAATTTTAGAAGATCCACCTTAAAATAGTACAGGATGTATAGTGAAGACCAATTATGTTTCTCTTTGCTTTAAATCATAAGTAATATGGATTCCTATCTTAGCTTAGGATCAAAGATCAATCTTGCTTAAAATCTGATGCTTGTCAAAGAATATTTAAAAATCATCTTTATTGAATATCAAGACTTTTCAATAAAACATTGAGATCATAGTCTCCTTATAAACTCATTACTTGTACATAAGATTCAAAGTATATAACTTTAATGCATCAATAATCATTATAAACTTCAAGCTCAAAAATCATCTTAACAAGGGACTTTCAACAATCTCTAACAATATAATGGAAAATAACTTATAACATGAATCTTTTTCTTTCAAATGTAAATGTATGTAAATCTCTTGCAATTCAAGCCTTAAAGAACATGACAATTTCATAAATTAAAAATAATAAGGATTGGGTATCACCCTAACTTGTAAATCACTAAATCTTTAATAAAAATCAAAGTTGTGGGACAAGGATGGAAGATCTGTCCTTGTTCAAACCCCACATACCTTAATAGTATGGATTTGATGAATTGGATTTGACTTGGAAACCTAGGAAATATTCTTGAATGATTTCTTGGGATTATTGAATTGTAAGGCTTAATTCTTGGTTTCTTTCTTGAAGAGAATGACCTGAATTTCTATGGTCTTGTGAGAAAATCTTTAAAAACTCATTCATGGGGGAAGGGGAGGGTTTATTTGAGTTTTGGTGATGAAAAGTGGGCAAATAATACCGAGGTGTTATTTGGGGTGTTATAAATCGTGTTTGGATGCATAGGAATAACGAGGACATGATATGTCTTCTAATAAAGGATATAATTGAGTTGAATCATTTACACTTCTATCATGAAACTGAATTTTGAGTTGTCTTGACTTTACTAGCTTTAAGGGGGTGATTCAGGCTGAAAGTTTAGGATTCACTTGAAGTGTTCATGATACAATCATACATATTGATTTGGGAAGTGATAACTTATGCAAGTACGAATCATGAGACAACAAAACTTATATCGTACAAGGGTATTACACGGTCTGAGCTAAAATACTCGAAATATTTGAGATTATGCACTGAACACTTATGAATTGAGTCATGAATAAATAGCCGAATATGAAACATGATGCTTGGACTGAACAAAATTATCTCACAGAATAGCAATACTTATAAAACTTTGGATAGCAAGACTAGATGAAAAGTTGAAAATCTATAGGTACGTATCAGCTTAATTGCTAAACTGGATTGCAAGCTATATGGATTGGATTATACTAGAAACTTATACTTAAATAGAGGATCTCTTCAATTCCTAATTCTTACATGGGCCTTGATAAATCTTTCTACTAATGTCTAAAGTAAATTAAATCCTCTCACCGTGATCAAGCCTAACTCCAATTTACAAGATACAATATGTCGCACCAGAATACTAGTTTAAACCATATGATTCAATCTTCCATATATTTTTAGAGCTTACATCTTAAGCATCACATGCTTTACCACTTCAATGACTAACTCGAGACTCTTACTATGGATTCACTAACGCATATTGTGCTCCGACACTTAAATCCCAACATGTCATTCAGCCTATTTTTATAATCATTATGAACTTCAATTCAAACACCCACAAAGACATACTTCACATACTCCCTAAAACACTATCAATACAATTCCCATGCACTACCTGAAGAACATATGCACACACAAATTTCAACTAACTATTATATGTATCAAAGACTTGGCCTTAATCTTACTTCACCCCTATTGCTTAGCAAAAACAAACATACAATGATCTTTCATCAACAAGAAACACTTACTCATGACCACTATCATTACATAAGGAGGAGTCACTAAAAGGTTAGAACATGAGACCTTAAAGTAAGGAAGGATATTATAAGAAACTTGACACTTAACTGAGGCCTGAGGATAGAGAATCAACATCATGGATTCATCAAAGTGATCTAAATTGAGGGCATACATGGATATAAGCTGAATATTACCAATCATTTGGAGTGTAGCATGAGTTATGAGAACGGACCATACTATAAAGAATGAGTACATGAGTCATGAGCTACATGACCTTGGAGTTCATAACTTATGGAATGTGATTCCGACTGCTGAATTAACTGAAACTCCTGATTTAGGAATTGGAAGAGCACATGATTCTCTATCATGTGCATGAACGTACACTATGATTGTTAAACTGAAATGTAAGGAATGAGTAGGTACTGGGATAACTGAAGATACTGAAATAAAAATAGGTTGAGCCTCACCCTCACTTTCTGAGGTTCTACAACATATTGCATTACTATAAGAATGTGAGAGCCTAACTTGGTTACTCACCGTATCATCTTCCCCTTAGCTTTAAGCCATCATTCCAAGTCTGTGGAACCCCCTTTACTAAACTCTAAATGAACTATAACTACCTTACTCTATAGCTAGGGGTATTACAATAGACGTAAATATAGAACTTAACCCGAAAGACTATACCTGAAAGTGTAAACCCGCTGCTAATACTACCTTTTGATATGCACTATATCTTCTTATAGCCACAATAGTCATCATATAATACTTGAACACTTATTATCTTAGAATCTTATAGAGTATCACTACATCTTGAATTCATACCATTTAGAGCTTCAACTCTCATTTCTATTGCTCAATCTTCAATGATTCAAACTTAGATTCTAACACTTAACACGAATCTCATCAACCTTTTATAAAACATACTACTTCCTTCATACTTTGCTAATACTACCTAATATCACATCTCCAAACTTACATATTTTTTGTAAACCGTGAGAATCAAGATTATATAAAAAGGCTCAACATCATTAACCATAACTCCTTAACTTAGCTATTACGAACATCATATACTATATAAATAGTCTCCTTCCACTTAGCAACTCAACAATGCCACTAACCGCACACAACATGTAATAGCCTTAGAAAATATCACAACCGCACACACCTAGAAAGGAAAGAAAAAAATAATGCTGAATAGGGGCCCTCGCATCACGACCCCTAGTTGGGTCAAGTGGCTATCGCGACCCTTCACTATTTTGGACACCCAAACTCACCCTTACGCTAGTCTAAAAATATGAAACTCACCTAAGATGACCTACAAGTGACCCTAATCATAAATCAATTTGAAAATAAACATTCTAAGGTCGAAAAGGTCAAAAATTGAGGTCCTCAAATTTCAAAGGCTGAAATGATTCTTAGTCTTGATTCTTAGCTGAAATTTTTTTTCTAAGTCTGGAGCCTCTCTTGGCATGTTGTTTAGGAAGAAAGTTTCTAGGATTTTGCGGGTTCTTGCAATATCTAGTTCTTAACATGATTTACACCCAACCTCACACATAATTCTCACTTAGAAGATATAAAACAAAGCATCAAGAAACACTAGTACACTAGATCCCATAATAATGATAATCGATCATAATTATAAGACATACCTTACTAAAATCTAATAACTCATCCTCCTTCTAAACATCACAACTATTCACCCATCTTTACACCTAAGCTCTATAAGCCTATATTCATAATACTCAACCACCCAATGCATTCATCGATAACCCATAATTTTCTAACACAACCAACACCATTAATAACTTTTTTCATACTTTGAGAAAACAACAATCCACCTTAACCAATAAATCTTTCTCTATATTTCACTAAACTAACACACAAGGACATATCACTTCATTACTAACTCAATCATATGCAAAAATTCAGCTATATATATTCAATAAATTTCCCTTACCACCTTTTTGGTCACTACACTTCTAAACCTACACTTCCAACTATAAGAAGGTTCAACTACTTATGAATCATAACACTCTGGGTTTCAATATTTCACGAATACAAACTCTACTAGGCAATCTATATTCATACTATCTCCTCTAATGAGTACTATTTATATTGAGGGGCAAATAAGATGAATACATATCTTACTCTGTCTTAACTAAATAACTCGTAAGAATGAGGACACATCTTGGAACTTGAGGGACTTATAACACACTAGAGGGCTCTTCTCAAGCCACTTTGTCTAACCACTAAAGTTTCTTCTAGCAAATCTAGGAGCATTATCTTGGGAGAAAATTAGAACTTGCTAATTACGTTGTCCCAAGAATAAGTCATAGATAGGGAAGCATAGATTAACATTATGAATTTTTTGAGGACAAATTTGAAAGCACATCTAATTTGGGCTTAGTACACTATTTTCATAAAAATGAATGAAGTTTTTCAAATTTCAAAACTTAATAGCATTGATGAGATACTTTTGAGCTTGCGTACAATCCTATAACTACCTGTGGGGACTGTCAGAGAAAACTCTATCTGTAAAGATTTAAGCTGGATTGTTTCTGTTACCTTTAAAATAAGGTAGAAATGGTCTGAATAGAGCAAGATAAGAATCCATGTAAGTTTCTTAGATTACCTTTCTATAGCACAATCTGAGACATGAAAGAAGGGAAACATTTCCTAAATGCCCTGTAGCCTCTCAAAGAAAAGTACAGATATTTCTGTACCATTCTGCAAGACTCTACTAGACACAACTTCACAGACATCTTCGGACACTTGAACTCCATGCTCTGATACCAAATTTGTAATGCCTCAAAAATCTATCTCGAGATGTTTACTGGTATAACTCATAAGCAACTGAATAACATGAATAAAATAACTAAGTTTACTATACAGAAACAAAAAATAATGGAATCTAAAAAATACAATATTGATACAACTTTTACATTCTGATAAAGTATGAAAAGTGGGACCAAAAATTATAATACTGACTCTGACAGACATCTGTAAAGCCTCTACTATATAACTATAGATAGCTAGAATGTGACCCCAACTATCACTAATCAATACATATTATTAAGAAAGTAAATAATATAAGTAAAGATAACTGAAGTCCCTGAAGAAGGAGGACTCATCAACTTGTTGGCTGGAATCTGCAACTGTCTGAGTCTGAGTGTGGACACTAAAACTTGTACCTACATTATGAGACAATACAACACATAGATGAATATGTGGATCAGTACTTTGAGGATGTACAGAGTATATAGGGGTGAATGCATAAGTGAAAACATATCTCATAATCATCATTTATAAAATCAATACTTGCTAATATAAATAACTCACCTAAGCTGAAATATCTGAAATACTGAAATATGTAGCAATAAGAAGAGAAGCCTACTTTATAAATCTCGTGAGTCATAATATTTAGTTCTAAAAGCTGTAATTGTATTCCCTTTTTAAAGCATATTGTATAAGTGTAGAAAGGACTCACTCTTAAATCTGAAATCTGAAAGCTACAATCTTTCTTTAAAACATAATTTGAGTAAAACTTTTGAGCCTTTACACTTATTTTTCTAAAATCTTTCTATCATTATTTCTTTTTGGAACTCGAAGACTTTGGAGCTTTGAAACTTGGAACTATAGAACTTTGGGAATCTTAAAACAATAACTTTTAAAACATATACTTTTATCTTTACGTAGGGTACGGGACTTTTTTTGGGGGAGACTTGGAAATTTAGAACTTTAGGACACTTTGGGACTTTGGGAGTTTTTCCTAACCGACATAAACCATGTGATCTGACATGGAGATCAACATCTTACCCACATTAGGGAGACCCTTACCATCGGAATAGAACCTTAACATTACTGATCACTATCTTAACCCACTAGGGGCATATCATAATCCTAAGGTGGATCATAGTTCTGGGGCATAAGACCATGGAATAATACCCAACTCGGTGCTAAATACTACTCCCACACTTAGGCTCAAAACTTTTAGAAAATCCACCTAAAATATTACAAGATGTATAGTGAAGACCAATTATGCTTCTCTTTGCTTTAAATCATAAGTAATGTGGATTCCTATCTTAGCTTAGAATCAAAGATCAACCTTGCTTAAAATCTTAACACATGCTTGTCAAAGAATGTTTAAAAATCATCTTTCTTGAATATCAAGATTTGCTAATAAAACATTGAGATGATAGTCTCCTTATAAACTCATTACTTGTACTTATGATTCAAAGTATATAACTTTAATGCATCAATAATCATAATCAACTTCAAGCTCAAAAATAATCTTAACAAGGGACTTTTAACAATCTCTAACAAGATAATGGAAAATAACTTATAACACGAATCTTTTGCTTTCAAACGTAAATGTATGTAAATCTCTTGCAATTCAAGCCTTAATAATATGATAATTTCATAAACGAAAAAGAATAAGGATTGGATATCACCCAAACTTGTAAATCACTAAATCTTTAACAAAAATCAAAGATTTAGGTAGAAGGATGAAAGATTTGTCCTTGTTCAAACCCCACATACCTTAGTAGTTTGGATTTGATGAATTGGATTTGACTTCGAAACCTAGGAGATATTCTTGAATGCTTTCTTAGGATTATTGAATTGTAATGCTTAATTCTTGGTTTCTTTCTTGAAGAGGATAACTTGAATTCCAATGTTCTTGAGAGAAAAATCTTTAAAAACTCATTCATGGGGGAAGGGGAGGGTTTATGTGTGTTTTGGTGATGAAAAGTGGGCAAATAATACCATTTAGGGTGTTATAAATCATGTTTGGATGCATTGGGGTTGAGGGGAAAAGACCAAAGTGTACCTTGACCCTTAAGAAGTTAAAACTGTACAGGAACAGTGCTCATGTTATAAGCCCTAGTTAGGTTAAGTATCCCTCATAACACGACCCCTATTTGGGTTAAGTAGCCCTCGCGTCGCGGGGCTAGCACGACTCCTTACTGCCTCTTACAAAAAATGGCATAACCTTTTGGTCGGGTAATGGATTTTTGCAAAATTGGTATCGTTGGAAAGCTATTTGATTATCTACAATATGATGGATCTTGAGTAGGAAAATTCCATGTATATAATAATTTATACACATTTGAAGTTGACCCTTGTATAATCAAATATCAAATGTTGGATGAATCAAATGATGTTAGCTCAACTTGGCTCTAAATAATTTTGATGAACATTATTGACTTCAAGAGAACTTTACATACTAGTATAATGATCATGAAACTTATATGTAGATAGGAATCACTTGGATTAAAGCTTAGACACGTAGGAATGATGGTTAGAATTCTAGCACAAAAATATGGGGTATTACAATGCCATTAGTTCAATACTAAAAATGTAATGGAAATATGGTATAACAATACCATAACTAAAATATCTACCCAAAATCTAGTATGCAAAGTCTCTAAACTGAGCTGTTTAAAATTTGGAGTTGATGGGACAATCCCCTAACTAACTCCATCTGCTCAAATGCTGAGTCTAATGAAATTAAAAAAATATATCCTCAAATGCTGTTGACTCACTGCTAAGTCTATTGTTGTTGGCTGAATTTGAAGCTATCTATGAGCAGTCGAACTTATGGTATAAGACACCATAGCACAAAAGAAAAGTATGCATTAGTACGTGGAAATATACTGGTATGCAAAGTAAGGTAAGGCTGAATGTAAGGGGTCATATGCATGAACTATAAATAACTGAGGAACATGAACTTGACTGAGTGATAATACATGCATGAATATATATATATATATATATATATATATATATATATATATATATATATATATATATATATATATATATATAAAGTATGACTGAGATCATACTAGCACTAGATACTTAGTTCTGAATATAGATTAACTGATGTCTAGGTTTACTAATGCTGGCAACTGAGTATACTAATATTGTATTATTGACAACTGATAACTGAGTGTATTGGTACTATTAACTAATAATTAAATAACTGTTTCTGACAGTCCTAATTCTAAAGAATTGATCTAAGTTCTATACTAAGCTAGATGACTGTATCTAACAATCCTAAATCTGTAGAGCTATCTAAGTTCTTTATTGAGCTAAGTGACTGTATATGACAGTCCTAAATCTGTAGAATTATTTGAGTTCTTTACTCAACTTAGTGACTGTATCTTAAATTCCTAAATCGGCACAACTATGTGAGTTCTATTCTGAAGACTAAACTAAAACAGAGACTGTAGGAGGTAATCATCTAACCGACAAGCCCCTTTCTAAATTGATTTGAGGTCCAACCTGTAACCCCAATTAGAAGGGTGTCAATACCGTGTCATGGGTAAAAACAAGTTATGAGTTAACCCTCTCTGACAGGATGCTCTTCCGTCAAACTTAACTAGTAGAAAAACTTAAATAAGATGTGTTAACCCTAGTCTCATAGGGAGATATCTCAACCTACGCTAGCTACATAGTTCTTGAATACAAGGATTTCTTCTAAGGATCACACCCTCTGTTAGCAGAAGATCCCGCATCCTTAGGTTCACTCAGTGCTAAACCCTACTCCTAAATGAATAGACACTGAATAGATTTCCTAGTTCATACTAGGCTTGACTGATATGTTACTGATCATACTATTTAACTGAGTTTTGTTGACTAGTGGAATATTACTGAATTACGTTAACTGACTGAGTTTACTAAGGTCTAAATTGAATACTACGAAGTTCTGAACTGAATAATGAATTGAGACTGAGATTGAGTTTTTACTAAATTTTCCTGAGTCATGTAACTGACTGAGTTCTACTGATCATGGCATGACTGAGAATATCATGAAACTGACACTGTCTCTAGGTAATCAGCTAAATTTTTGGGTATTAAATACCCCCAGGACTCGATAGCATAAATAATAAGATATGATAATTCTTGAATACATGAAAATAATCAACCATCCATCACATAATCAATAGGGTATTTCATTAAGTACTTGAAAGTCATGAACTTATACATGAGTAGGAATGTATGCTAACATATCATAATTTCGCAAATCCAATCTCATGAGCATTCCATCAAATAACTACAAGGCATAGATTTAGAATGGGAGTCATTTTGAACATGTGGTATAGCATGAGTTCATCATTTAGATCATAAATGGGTCACAAATGCACAATTTGTTCCCTTAAGCATTTTGTCAAACACCTACAAGGCAAAATCTTGTACTTGGCATGAATAGCATGTTAATACATCATTAATACCATATTAATTCATAAACTAAGGTTTTTGACATAAGAGAACCAAAAATCAACATACACGCTATCATAATTCCAAGAAAACATTAAAGATCATAACTTGGAAATCATATTACAACTTCAATATGGTTACAATCAAACCAACAACATAGAAATTACAATTCATTGTTTAAAAAGAGTTCCTTGAACTCCAAGGGTGGAAGGGACCCTTGGATGAACACTTAACATACCTTAATGCTTGACTTTCAAAAGATTGACAATGAAATCCTTGAGATTTGAGTCTTGAATTAAAAACCCTAATGCTTGTTCTTGAGAGAGTTTGAGAGAAAGTAATTATACTTTTCTCAATGAGGGCTAAATGTCGTGTTTTTGAGGTAAAATAGGGGTAGTAAAATAACCCAATTAACCCTTTGGACGCGAAGCTGAAAGCTGAAAATTTTAGGAGCGTGCTATGGAGCATGCATCGCATACTCTAGTGCACATGAATGGAGCGTGCGCCGCATGCTCTACTGCACCCCCTAGGGGTGGACTGGAGCGTGCATCACATGCTCTAGTGCAATATAATGGAGTGTGCATTGCATGCTCTACTGCACCCCCAGGGGTGGACTGGAGCGTACGTCGCACGCTAATCTCATGATGCTACTATTTTGAATTCCAAACATGCCCTAAACGGATTCCAAAAATTCTGAAACTCACCCGAGATGTACTATTGACTTGCCCCATCATGAATTAACTTAAAAATCAAATTTCCAATGTTGATAAGGTCATGAAATAAATTCTCAAAGTTCAAAGGCTTTAAAAGAGACTAAGTCTTAACACTTAGCTAAAATTTCCAAGTGTGAGATCCCTTATCAAGCTCTAAGGGGATGAATTTGACTTAGGATTTTGCAGGATCTTACAATATCTCCCCCTTAGGAACATTCATCCTTGAATGGGACTAACTAAGCAGAGAATGTTGATAGACTAAACTTACTGAACATGAACATCTAAAACATGATTATCTGACTGACATTACTGAGTTGCTGAAATTTCATATGGAACATGCATATATGATGCATGAATATGTAACTGAGTTGTTTCATGAATACATGACTAGGATTACCGATAATTCGAGTTTATCATACTGAACATGCATATCTTATGCATGAATAACTGACTCAAGAATGCATGGCTTGGATTACAGATAAGCCGATTTTCTCATACTGAACATGTATATCTAATGCATGAATAACTGACTCATGAATGCATGACTGAATATGCAATGGTAATTGATCCAATTTTTGTAATGAAAATCTAAACATGGAACTGGTAAGTTCAAGGGAAATTGTTACCTTAAATGGAAGATGCTGATGAACTCGAGATCACTCACTGATCATGCATGAACAGGATTATGAGAACATAATTGAGACTGGAATGTGATATCTGAACTGAATATTATGGAATGAACTAAGCCCTTGAATACAGGACTCACGGCTGAGATTGGAACTTAAGGGTCAACTTATGAGTACCTAGCACTCCAAACTAAATTCATTACGTGAGAAGAAAAATGGAAGGTCTAGGTCATGAAAGTTCTGGAGTTTATAATGCATCTCCCCCTTGGGACACTATGCCCCTTGAAGAATGTTGACTTTGCTAAGATGTTAAGAAAAAGCTGGGGCAATGCACAGAGCACCTCCGATCTTAGTCGTGACTGAATATCTGTCTGAAACTAGACATGATGCATGAACTGAGCTGAGCTCGCATCTACTAGGATGCTTTATCTAGGAATGGTCATATTCGTGAAACTTAGGATCGTACAATTAAATGTAAAAAAAATAGGAAACCATACAAATTCGTCCGCCTGACTGCTAAACTGAACTACTAGCTTAGCGGACTAACTTATGCGGACAACTTATATTCGATTGGAGCCTTTCTTTAACACTATTTCTATAGAGTTCCAGTGTCTTTAGGGAGCAAGAAAAGCTGGGCATGGTCTGAATAACACATCTGAATGAGAAGTCATATCCTGACTAAAATTCTATAATGCGAGTTGAGGCCTATAGAACACCATCTAAGATAAAGTGACTAAGCCCTTATGCACTGCAACTACAATTTTCAATCTTAGACATATCCCTTGAATATTCTCTCAACTATACTCTCAACCTTAGTACAACATATCACCTGAGACTACTGAAAAGATTCACACGGGTGCTGAGCATAAAGGCATAAGTATACTAACTTATCTGACTATTGAATGATTGGTAGTTGAATACTGGGCAGGTAAGACTGAACTGTACTTAGTATAAATAACTGAATTGAAACTGTAGAGTATTATGCATATGAGGTAAGGACTGACTGGGTAATATGAGATAACTGAGCATGAATTCATAAAAACTGTATTATCTGAGAATACAAGACCAAGCATATAACACGATGCTGAAATAGTCTGTAAATTAAGGTACTAAAATACTGATAACTGAATAACTGATAACTGTATGCTATGGTCAAGCAAACCTGAAACTGAATTGAGTTATTCATCTGATTACTGGACTGAGACTGTGACTGTAACTGAGATGATAACTGAGACTGTAATTGAGATTTTACTGAAGCTGAGTACTGAGTTCTGATAGATACATAATGTAGTCTAATATAAATCGAAGACCTGAAGCATGAATAAATACTATACCAAAATTAGCACTTAACTGAGGCCTGAGGAATAGAATATCAACATCATGAACTTATCAAGGGATCTAAACTAAGGATATTAAATTAAGGATATATATGACATAGTCTGAATTTTTAACTAATCATTAGGAGCGTAGCATGAGTCATGAGAACTGAGCACACTGTAAGGCATGACGTGAGTAAATGAGTCATGAGCTGCATGACCTGAGTTTAGAGTTTTTTTTTGGAATTCATGGGACATGATTCGTAATACTGAGTGAACTGAACTCCATATACTTGGAACTAGAATCGTACATGATTTTATGGAAAGTGTGTGAATACGAGTTCTGTTCATGAAACTGACATGTAAAGCATATGTAGGTATCTTGATGGCAAAAAAAGTTTGCACTAAGATAAGAATGGGTTGGGAATCAGCCTCTCTTACTACTTTCCTACATATATTGGCACTACTACTAGAGTCTGAGAGTTTAACTTTGTTACTTGGTGTACCATATCTACCTTAGCTTAAAGCCATAATCATAAGTCTACGAACACTTGACTAAACTCAGAACTGAACTGCAATCAATTTACTCTAGAGTTTGGCGTATAATAATACACATGAATTCTAAGCTTGTCCTGAAAGACTGCACCTAAAAGTATAAAACCCACTGCTAATACTATCTCCAAGGATACAACTCTAAACTTTCTTTAGTTTTTGCAATCATCATCACATACTTACACTCTTTTCAACACATGATTGCCTCACTAAACTATAATGTCCCAAAATCTAGTTCCCGGGATGCCACACGATTCTCTGAATTAAAAGTAGTCCTGAGCTAACCCTGGCTGTATTCTGACAACTCTAAATCTCAACATAAAGGAAATAAGGATATAAATAATGATATTGAGGAAAAACTATCTGAAGAATCAAGCCATATCTTAATTTCAATCTTAAAAATCTAAATGGATAAAGTATTAAAAGATTTAAAAGCAAAATCCAAATTTAAGGATTGAATCTAATAGTTCGAAAAACTTCTAATAACTAAATCTAGGGAGTCACTGGGAAAATCCCCAGCTGACTCAACTGTCTAAAATGAACAACTGATAAATCATCTAATAATGCAACTAGAAAGCTAAATAACATAAGTCCCTAAAATATGAGGACTCACCAACCGCGGGGAAGTAGATGAGATACTCAAAAGGTTACTCTCATTGCTGAGATTGAGTACCTGAACCTACAATATGAGACAATGTAGCACATAGACATATATGTGAATTATTACTTTGAGGATGTACTGAGTATATAGGGATACATGCAATGTGTAAAACAATATCATCATAGCTTATCAAATTATGCATGCTAAATGTAAATGGCTCACATAGCTTGAGTAATCTGAAATCTGAAGATATAAAACATTGAATAGTAAAACATACAATATGAAATTCATGAGCCATTACAGTTAGTTCTAAAGTCAGTATTCTCTCCTTGTTCTCAAACCATGTGTTCAAGAAGAAATCTGATACTCATTTCGCATAGTAAATATTTAATCTCAATAAAACTATTTTAAGAGTGGGGAACTTGTATTTGGGAGGTTCTTCTAACCGACATGTACACCATGTGATCATCCATGATATCCCACGACTAGCCCCCATAAGGATTGGGCTATTCTACCTAGCCATTAGAATAAAACAATCTATCTCAATGATAACTATCTCAGTTATCCACATATAGTGGGAATAAGTATCTCAACCTACAGTAGCACGTAGTTCTGGGGTATGAAACCATAGTAACTTACCCAACTCGGTGCTAAATACTACTCTCAAACTTATGCTCAATACCTCGAGAAAATTAACTTTAAAAGTAATCTCATGATTCATAAGGAAATCAACTATAAAATCTATAATCGTACTCTGTAAAGTGGATTTCAACTCTATTATTACTAAAACGTCAAATCTTTCTAAATTTCTTCAAAATAGTCTAATCATAGGGTGCATGTAGCACAAAAATTCACAAAATCACAATCTTAAATAGGGCTTAATGACCCCTATATCAATATCAAAATAAAAACACCTCAAAATTCATGCTTGATAACATAAATACTTATAAATCATCTTAAAATTTGGAAACTTTAGCTTTATGCATAATAATATCAACATACTCATGTAATTCATATTCTAAAGCATTGAAAATCTGATGAGCAACAACATAGGGTATAAATTCATACTTCAAATTCATAGGGAAACATGTAAAATCATGTATCTTTGTAAATTAATACAAGTTTTGGGCACAAGAACAAAAGGATTGTACTTGTTCAAACCCCCATACTTAAATTATGGTCCTAGAATGAACGTTTGATTTTGGGACTGTATTATTACAATTGATGGGTGCTTCTTGGATCTCTCGGTCTGGGAATTCTAATTATTGAAGAAATTTTAGAAACTGACAGTTAAATTTTGAGTTGTCTTGATTTTTGGGTTGAAACCCTAGGGTGAGTTCTTGAGTAATTTGAGAGAAGAGGGCTATCTTTTGGTATTTGGGTACCTTAATCCCTTGTTATGACTGATAAAGGATGGAGAAAAAGACTTATTTTCCCTCTTGGACATGGATTTTTAAAGCTGAAAAACTGGGCATCGACGTGATTGGTGATGCAGGGCATCGATGGCATCGACGCGATACAGACGCATCGCACCAAGATCACGCCAAGCCTCAGTACTTTGATTGGCAAATCCTTGACAAAAATTGACAAATGATATGGGTGATGCGGCGCGCCAAAATCGCACTGGTCCACTATTTTAGGACGTCTATTGAGGTCTAAATGCGGTCCGAAAAATCCAAAACTTATTCAAGAACACCCATTGACTTCCTAAATCAAGAATTAGCTAAAACATCAACTATCAAAGGTAGGTAAGGTCGTTAGTAAAATCCTCAAAGTTCTAAGGTCTAGAAAATGACTAAGTCTCAATACTTAGTCAAAAATTCTAAGTACTTCTTTAACCATGCTATAAACGCTTCAACAACTAGGAAAATTTGCAGGGTCTTACAATATATCACCCTTGGAAACATTCGTCCTCAAATATGGCTAGTTAGGCTAAGATTACAGAGAAAAACTGAGGTGCACAGCTAAAACAAATTGCTAAACTAAATCTATATCTTTCTAAACTTGGAGTACTTTGATGAATGCATATACTTATGATAAGAGGAGCTATATAGCTAAAACTTTAATTAGAAAAGGGATGAATTAAGAAAGCATAATACCATTGGTGAGATCTGAATTTGCAGAGAAGAGGTGCGGGAAATTGGCTCGCATGTCTGCTTCTGCTTCCCAAGTAGCGCCCTCAACTGATTGATTCCGCCACAAAACTTTGACCAAGGGAACTTATTTTTTCCTTAGTTTACGTATCTGGCAGTCTAAAATCTCAACTGAAATCTCATCATACAAAAGACTACTATATACATCTGGGCACTCCGAAGGATCTACAGCAACAGAATCACCAATGGACTTCTTAAGCATGGAGACGTGAAAGACAGGATGGACAGTTGACAACTCTGTAGGAAACTCAACTTCATAAGCTACTTTCCCAACACTTCTTAGAATCCTATAAGGATGATAAAGCTCAACTTACATGTCAATTTAGTGCAAGGCGGTCGGTCAGTATATTTGCCCAACTTTGGAGTTGGGGTCCAATCCACAGGGAATAATGTGAGTGGTGATTAAACTAGTTTGAAACTAAACCTACAAGTTAAATTCAAACAAATAATATGAAAATATAAAATGGAGATTTTTGATGATCAGCAAATAATTGTTGGTCACTTTAGTGCCAGTGTTTGTAATAAAGAGTTTATGGAAAACCAGAATTATGTTAACTAGGGATTTTGGTACTTGACAGATGCTAATAGTAGTTCAAGATTCTCACAGTAGATAGGACAATAAGTTATCTTTATCAAAATTATGCCTAAATGTCTCTCAACCTATTTAAGCATTTAATTACTTAATCCTCTCGGACTTAGGGAACTTATGTTCACTGGCTAGACTTTACCTCAGGTTAACCAACCTTGTTACAGCGTTGATTATTAAACGAAAGTTTAGTGTTTCCAAGTCCCCATTGATAATTCACTTCCCACTATATTTGATAATTCACTTCTCACTATATTTGATTTCTTTCTCAAGCAAATCAAAGTAGGTGTCATATATCATTTGCAACCAACAGACAAAAATTAAAACCTCAGAATTATCAAGGGGTTCGACCACTTTTTGAATCTTGAACACTCAGTACCTTATCAAGACTTAACCCTAGATCCCATAATTCAGGTTAAAGGGATTTAGCCACTCATAATGCAATAATCGATACAAAAAGTTGAATTCATAATTTAAAAGATGAACTTACAGCAAGATAATAGCAAGAGTGTTTCTCACATTAGATCAAAGAAGAAATCCCAAAATACTGATGATAATCTCTTCAAAGTTAATTGCTTTGTTCAAGACAAGAAACTAGAGAGAAAATATCAAAGTATCGTTTCTCAAAACTCAAGGTTCGGAACCCTTAAGAAAACCCTAACCAAGGATTTAACTAGTTTACCCTAATTATGGAAACAAAATAATAAAATTCAGAAATTCCTCGAATTAGGTGACGCCATTTGTGATAGCCAATCAGGAGGCTGACGACTTATCACAAATGTCATCAGCTTCCTTTATACTTTTGGTACTCGTTGCCTAACACTGACGACAAATGGTGATGCCCTATCAGCTCCTTGACAACCTATCACAAATCTCGTCAAGGCTTTTTCTCAGCTCTCATGTTCTGCTTCAAGCTGACGGCAATCTTGACAACTTATCAGCTCTTTGACGTCCTATCACAAAATATCTTCAAAGCTTTAAACTAAAAAAAATTCTCATTCTACTGTTGACGACGAATCTGATAGCTTATCACAGGGCTGATGATTTATCACAAATGTCATCAGCCATACTTCGCCTTTATTTACTTCAGATTTCAGCTCATTTGCTTCTATTCTTGTTGGTTCTCTAGCATCTTAGCTTCTACTGCAAAATCAAACATAAAGAAATCAAAAACGACAAATGTTGCTTAAGACTTTGCAATTATTCTTAGTTAAAACACTCAAATGTGTTAGCATTAGCTCACACATCAACACCTTCAACTTAAAGAAATTTCTTGTCCTCAAGCAACTCAGCCCAACTAAGAGAATACAAAGCACATTTGGCAGTTCATCATCCATATCATCTCAAAACACTTTCACCATCTCCAAAATTAGTCAATTTAAGTACAATGAAGAACACCAATGCAACACACAGATATCAAGATATGGCATCAATTCAGCTATAACAACTATGCATAGACCAGTATTACACTGCCCGAACAAGTTAGAAACTAGCAATGTAACTAGTGTGCCCTCACAGCAAAGAAATCCCCCTTATCTCATATCAGGAATTATATATGTTACCATGGGGACAATCAAAACACTCACTCTCAGAACGAAGTTCCAATCAGTGTATGCCAAGTACCATAGGCTTCCCTTATTTTCATAACCCAAATCTTTAGATAGGTTAGCTAGGATCACTACAGGACTTCTCTTAGGCTTGTAATATAGGCTAGGGGATGGTATGATACTCGATGGTATTTAAAGTGAATAAGCCTCCTTGACACTACACTAGCTTTTTGTGGTTTCACTCAGTAGCCTTTTCTGCTCTTTTCTTTTCTTGATCACAATTATTTAGGATGGGTGCAGTCTTTTCTCAATTACTTATTCTTTTTCATAATTTTTCTTTTTCTCTCTCTTTTTCTCTGTACCCAGCTTTTTATTCTTTTCTTTTATGCTACCTTTCTTCATACTCATTCTATATCACGCACCCTTATGATAGCCACCCTCAACTTAGGCCATTTCCTTAAGTCAAGGTGCACAGTGTCCAAGGAGGACCAGGGATAAAACAGCTTC
Organism: Capsicum annuum; assembly: GCF_002878395.1. Lineage (NCBI taxonomy): Eukaryota > Viridiplantae > Streptophyta > Magnoliopsida > Solanales > Solanaceae > Capsicum > Capsicum annuum. Next base: position 16,367,290 of record NC_061121.1, read on the forward strand.
ATTATGATCTAAATTGAGAAGGTGACAGGTGTCATACAAAGAAATAAGCTAATTAGGCTCAAAATAAGGATCAAGGGATATGATACACATAGGAAAGGTCATTTAGGCTAAAGTGAGCTAATATTAAAATGGCCTATGATCCTTTTCTAACCCCTATCCTTCAACCAAGGTAAGACTAACCGGCAAGTTCTGAATCCAACATACAAAGAGAACTAAGTAAAATCTCACACGCACATGGCACACAAGTATATCACAAGTTACTACTTATCCGGTTCATGCAATTGTTTAGCAATGGTTATCATGTTACTAGTACTAATGCCATAACAAGATGCACAGTGGTTACACATAAATACATATCACACAATTATAAAACAGACCTTTGGAGAGGTGTTCAAAAATCGACAAAAATATGTCAACTGCCGTAGATACTTATTTTTCACCCGGTTAACCACAAAACATCACAAAATAAAACACAATACACCTAAACATGCCAGCTCTACTAGGAAAAAGACTCTGGGGAAAAGAGGCATGGCAACAAAAACCCTAGGAGGACATCAACACCCATAAGTAGCCCCACCCTCAACTTAAAATCATGCAATGTCCCTAATGAGTCAAACCAAAACAAGAGAGTTAGAAACATACCTGTAGCACCATGGGGGCGAAGATCTGATGTCAATCACATAATATGAATACAAACAACAAAATACCTTGGGGTGCCTCCCAAGCAGCGCCTAATTTAGTGTCGCGGCACGACATCATTCAATTATCCTTTATTCCTCCACTTACATGATTTGAATTGTCGGCCCATCTTTTGATCTTTACTTCTTTTAGGTCCGTTGGGAAAAGGTGAGGGCATGATAAGGAATGTTCTATCGCGCCACTTTGAAGACTTGAACTGTTTGCCTAATTTTTCATTAAACTTTCATGTGGGCTCATTGGGAAGTAGTGAGGATCTTAAAAAACCACTAAATGGACATCGATATTTAGGCTTCTTGGCTTTTATGATTGGGGTTGTGGTATACCCTTTTGGAAAGATAAACTCCAAAATGTAAAAATTTTCCTCCTCATTTTTAAAATTCACCATTTGCTTGGGTGATTCAACTTTCATTGCATCCACCAGGCATAATGTTGAAAAGTAGTTTGAATGAGGACTAAATCTTACTTCTAGGGTAGCATCCCTATTGGTATCTTTACCTCGAAATGGACTAGAGTCTTCACAAGGATTGTGCTTGATTTCTTCTTTTGCCTCTAGCACCATTTCCCCAATCTTGGCATCATCCCTCATAGTTGGTTTGGTTGGTTGGGAAATCTCCAATGGTTGGTCAACATCAAGCTCATCATTAGTAGAGGATTCATTCTCCTTATATACACACTCTTCGATTAGTCTAAATGATTCCACAAACAAGATATCATCTAAATATAATGTAGAAGAGTGCTTTGGATGATTGACCTTGATAGCCATCTCCCCTATCCTTTCTTTTTCCTTGTTAAATGCCCTAATGTCTTGATGTATATTACATATGATATCATTCGTTGTGTCCATACGATCCAACATTAGTTGAAGCATAGCTTCAATGCCACTCTTTCTAGTGCTTCGTTCTTTCTTTTCTTGACCATATGACCTATCAAACTCATAAGAAGAACTAGAATTTAGGATAACACAATAGGGGGAGGGGGCATTTGGGCAATCACTCTAATGTCCATCTTCACCATCAAATATAAAACAAACATACTCCCAATAGGATAGAGATGGTGCACACATCTCTCTCTGGGGAACATATCTACAGTCTTTTCAAAAGTGAGGTCCATCACAATATGGACATAGATCATCAAGATAAGATTTACAACCACCAAGACCATTTCATTCTATGATGCCATAGTAGTAAGTAAACTAAAACAAAAAAAAATCTACCTAACACAAGAAATAAAAGTAAACTAAAAACAAATATTTAAAAGTTTGAATTCAAACAAGTAGGCTAAAATTGAAAACCAAATCAATACGCCAAATTGTTCCCCGGCAACGGTGCCATTTTAGATAACGCTCAAATTACACGTCAATTTAGTGCAAGGCGGTCGTCGTCAAAATATTTGCCCAACTTTGGAGTCGGGGTCCAATCCACAAGGAACAATGTGAGAGGCGATTAAACTTGTTTGAAACTAAAGCTACAAGTTTAATTCAAACAAATAATACAAAAAGACAAAATGATGGTTTTTGATGATCAGTAAATAATTGTTGGTCACTTTAGTTTCAGTGTTTGTAATCAAGAGTTTATGGAAAACAAGAATTATGTTCTCTAGGAGTTTTGGTACTTGACAAATGCTAATATTAGTTCAAAATTATCACAGTAGATAGCACAACAAGTTATCTTTATCGAAGTTATGCCTAAATGTCTCTCGACCTACTTAAGCATTTAATTACCTAATCCTCTTGGACTTAGGAAATTTATGTTCACTGGCCAGACTTTACCTCAGGTTAACCAACCTTGTTACAGCGTTGATTATTAAATGGAAGTTTAGTGTTTCCAAGTCCCTGTTGATAATTCACTTCCCACTATATTTGATTTCTTTCTCAAGCAAATCAAAGTAGGTGTCATCTATCGTTTGCAACCAACAAAAAATAATTAAAACCTCAGAATTATCAAGGAGTCCTACCATCTTTTGAATCTTGAACACTCAGCACCTTATCAAGACTTAACCCTAGATCCCATAATTCAGGTTAAAAGGATTTAGCCACTCATAATGTAATAATCGATACAACAAGTTGCATTC
>NC_061121.1:16373058-16443787 GCF_002878395.1 Capsicum annuum
GGATTTAGCCACTCATAATGTAATAATCGATACAACAAGTTGCATTCATAATTTGAAAGATGAACTTACAGCAAGATGAATAGCAACGAGTGTTTCTCAGAATAGATCAAAGTAGAAATCCCAAAATACTGATGATAATCTCTTAAAAGTTAATTGTTTTTTTCAAGCCAAGAAACTAGAGAGAAAACATCAAAGTATGGGATCTCAAAACTCAAGGTTTGGAACCCTTAAAAAAACCCTAAACAAGGCTTTAAATAGTTTACCCTAATTATGGAAACAAAATAATAAAATTTAGAAATTTCTCAGATTAGGTGACACCATTTGTGATAGCCTGTTAGGAGGCTGACGACATATCACAAATGTCATCAGCTTCCTTTATGCTTTTGGTACTCGCTGCCTAAAACTGACGACAAACGATGATACCCTATCAACTCCTTGATGACCTATCACAAATGTCGTCAAGGCTTTTTCTCAGCTCTCATGTTCTACCTTAGGCTGACGGCAATCTTGATGACTTATCAGCTCTTTGACGTCCTATCATAAAATATTATCACAACTTTGAACTTTAGCCAATTCTCTGCCTACTGCTGATGACAAAGCTGATAGCTTATCATAGGGCTGACGTCTTATCACAAATGTCGTCAGCCACACTTCGCCTTTATTTACTTCAGATTTCAGTTCATTTGTTTCCATTCTTATTGGTTCTCTAGCATCTTAGTTTCTACTACAAAATCAAACATAAACAAATTAAAAACGACAAAAGTTGCTTAAGACTTTGCAATTATTCTTAGTTAAAAACCTCAAATGTGTTAGCATTAGCTTACACATCAAAGGACCAACATAATGGGGACTGAGCTTCCCCTTTTTACCAAACCTTTTCACCCCTTTCATGGGAAAAGTCTTTAGATACACCAAATCATTAACTTCAAAATCAATATCCCTTCTTCTTACATATGCATATAATTTTTGATGACTCTGAGTTGTCTTCAACCTCTCTCTAATCAACTTAACTTTCTCCATAGCCTCAAACACTGCATCAGGCTCAATCAAAGATGCTTCCTCCACTTCAAACCAACCTATGGGTGATCTGCATCTCCTCCCATAAAAAGCCTCAAACAGGGCCATCTGGATAATAGAATGATAACTATTGTTATAAGCAAACTCAATCAGTGGCAAATGTTAATCCCAACTACCCCTAAAATCAAGAGCACATGCCCTCAACATATCTTCCAATATTGGGATAGTCCTCTCAGCTTGACCATCTGTATGCAGATGAAAAATTAAACTAAGGTGACTTTAGGTACCAAGGCCCTTCTGAAAGGCTCTCCAAAATTGAGAAGTGAACTGAGTACCCCTATCTTAGATGATAGACAAGGAGACTCCATCCAGTCTGACTAACTCTCGGATATACAACTTACCATAATCCTCTGTTGAATAAGATGTATGCACTGGCAGGAAATGTGTTGACTTAATCAGTCTGTCTACAACAACCCAAATCGAATCATGACGACAACGCGAAAGGGGTAAACCAGCCACAAAATCCATGTTCACCTTTTCCCACTTTTAAGTGGGGATACCAAATTCCTGCAACTTCCCACCAAGTCTTTGGTGCTCTACCTTAACCTGCTGACAAGTTGTACACTTTTCCACAAATTATGCTATACCCATCTTCATACCATTCCACCAAAGATTTTCCACAAATTGCAGTACATCTTGGTAGCACCGGAATGAATGGAATATCATGCACCATGCGCTTCAGCCATAATTCTTTGCCTCAAATCATCAACACAAAGAACATACAATCTATCCTGAAACCTCAACACGCCATCTCCCTCTTGGGAGAAAAACTCTACCCTTTAGTCTTTAATTGACTCCTTTAGTTTGACCAAATTAGGAACCAGGTCTTTCTTCTCCTTTACTTCTGAAACTATAGAGGATTTACTCTGAACCCATACATTACCTTCCATAGAATCCAATAGTCTAATACGCAATCTAGCCAACCAATGCACTTTACGAGCTAACTCTTTCTTACCTTTCTCCACATGAGCAACACTGCCCATAGACAATCTGCTAAGGGCATCTTCTACTACATTAGCCTTTATCGGGTGATACAACACACTCTTATCATAATCTTTTAGCAACTCTAACTAGCTCCTCAAACAAAGATTCAACTCCCTCTGAGTAAATATATATTGCAGGCTTTTGTGGTCCTTGAACATATCCACATGAACACCATATAAATAGTGCCTCTAGATTATTTCCTCCATTTTTCAATACAAAGACCACAACAGCTAATTCAAGATCATAGGATGGGTAATTTTTTTCGTGCGGCTTCAGCTGCCTAGAGGCATAGGATATAACCTTACCTCTCTGTATCAACACACAACCCACACCAACTCTAGAGGCATCACAATACACCGTAAAACCGTTGGTACCATTGGGTAAAGTTAACATTGGGTATGATGTAAGTTGAGTCTTTAACTCCTTAAAACTCTTCTCATAATAATCTGACCACAGGAACTTAACTTTATTTTGGGTCAGTCTAGTCATAAGAGACACAATAGATGAGAAACCCTCCAAAAAATGATGGTAATATCCAGCTAGACCCATGAAACTCCTAATGTCTGATGGAGAGCTAGGTTTAGGACAATTCTTTACAACTTCTATCTTTTGGGGATCAACTCTAATGCCTTCAATGAAAATAATAGGACCTAGAAAAGCAGCTGACCTTAGCCAAATATCATACATGCTAAATTTGGCAAATAATTGATGATCTCTAAGAGTTTGCAAGACAATTCTAAGATAATCTGCATGGTCATCCTCACTACGAGAGTAGACAAGGATGTTATCTATGAACACTAAAACAAACATGTCAAGATACTATATGAACACTCGATTCAAGAGGTTTGATAACGCTTAACTTACACGTCAATATAGTGCAAGGCGATTGTTGTTAATATATTTACCCAACTTTGGAGTCAGGGTCGAATCTACAGGGAATAATGTAAGTGACGATTAAACTAATTTGAAACTAAAGCTACAAGTTAAATTCAAATAACTGACACGAAAAGACAAAATGGGGGTTTTTAATGGTTGAACAAGTGATTCTTGGTAATCAAGAGTTTATGGAATAATCAAAATTATGTTCACTAGGGCTTACGGTACATGACAGATGTTAAAGGTGACTCAAGGTTCTCACGGTTGTTAGGATAACAAGTTATCTTTATCGATGATATGCTCAAATGTCTCTCGACCTATTCAAGAATCTAATTTCCTAATCCTTTCAGACTTAGGGAATCGCTACTGACTGCCCAGATTTTACCTCAGGTTAATCAACTTTGTTACAGCGTTGATTATTAAATGAAGCCTTTCTGAGTCCCTGTTGATAATTCACTTCCTACTGTTTATGATTTCTTTCTCAAGCAAACCAAAGTAGGTACACCTATTGTTTGCAACCAACACACATAAATTCTAATATCAGAATTACCAAGAAATCCTAACACCCATTGAACCTTGAGTAATTAATTACCACCTTATCATGACCTAACCCTAGATCCCATAATCCAGGTTAATGGAATTTAGACGCTCATGATGTAACGACCAAAACGCATAACTGAATACATGATTTGAAAGATAAACTTACAGAGATGAAAAATAATTAGTGAATCATAGATTAGATCACAAAGTGAAATTCCAAAACAATGATGATAATCTCTTCAAAGTATTTGCTTTTTCCATCCTAGAAAATTAGAGAGAGAAAATATCAAAGTGTATCCCCAGAACTCAATGTGCGGCCCCACCTTAGAAAACCCTAAACAAGGCTTTAAATAGTTAATCCTAAATAAGCGAATAAAATCAAGGTTTCAGCTTTTCCTCAAAATAGATGATGCCATTTCTGACGGCTTGTCAGACACCTGACGGCTTGTGTGGAATATCATCAAAGCTTCCAATATAATAGCATCTTCTGCTTTTCCTGATGACAAAATCTTGAAGGCTTATCAAATATGTGATGACATGTTAGAAATGTCGCCACGTCCACACTAGCAATCATCATGTTCTGCTTTGGGTTTATGACAATTTTGATGCCTTATCATAGTTGTGATGACATATCAAAAATGTCGTCACATTTCACTTTACTTTTTCAGATTCTATCTAAGCTTGACGGCAACTTTGATAACCAATCACCAGGCTGACGACGCATCCAAAAATGTCATCAAAAATACTTCAGTTCATTTGCATCATATTTCACTTGGTTTATTCCTCTTTCCTTTAATTTCCACCCCTATTACTTACACCTGCATTAACAGAACAAAAATAATCAAAAATAACAAAAGTTGATTAAGACTTCACAATTATTTAGAGTTAAAAGCCTCAAATGTGTTAGCATCTGCTCACACATCAACACCCTCAACTTAAAACAATAGCTTGTCCTCAAGCAACTAAAACATAACTAGGAAGATACAAAGTACAATTGGCAGTCACTCTTTCACATAAGCTCAAACACACTTTACCTTCTCCAAGGTCAACTATTTCAAACTCAACTATGTATACTATTGAAGAACAATAATGTGACATACAGGACTCAAGATATGGCATAAATTCAGCAACACAATCATGCATGCACCAACATTGCACTACCCAAATAAGTTAGCTACCTGTAACATACCTAGTGTGCCCTCACAACAAAGAAATCCCTTTCTCGCTCATATTAGATATCAAATGTTTAACATAGGGATAATCCACTGATCCTCACTCTAAGAATAAAATTCCAATCATTGTATGTCATTTGCCATAGGCTTGCCCTTATTTTCATTGCCAAGGTCTTCAGACATGTCAGCTAGGATCACTATAGGACTTTTTCTCGGCTAGTAATGTAGGCTAGGGGCTGGTATGATATTCAAGGGTATTTAAAGTAACTACGCCTCCTTGACACTATACTAACCTCTTAGGGTTTTACTTCTTAACCTTTTCTCTTCCTCTCTTTTATTGATCACACGTGCTCAAAATGGGTGTGGTCTTTTCAATGATCAAATTATCCTTTTCTCATCTTTTACACAGTTTTTTCTTTTCTTATTCTTTTTGCACCGCACCCGGCTTTTTATTCTTTTCTCTTGTTCTACCTCTCTTCATACTCATTTTGCATCACGCACCCCTATGATAGCCACCCTCAACTTAGGTTGTTTGCCTAAGTTAAGGTGCATAATGTCCAAGGAGGACCAGGGCCAAAACAGGTTCATTATAATGTTAATATGAAGGTGATAAGTGTCTCAAAAAGAAATAGGCAATTAAGGCTCAATGTAGGGATCAAGGGATCTCATGCACACTGGGAAGGTCATTTAGGCTAAAAGTGGACTAAATAAAAAAAATGGCCTACGATCCTTTCCTAACCCCTATCCTACAACCTAGCAAGAAAAATCGGGCAAGTTCTAGATTTAACACCTAACAGAAACTAGGTAGTATCTCACACACACGTGGTACAAAGGTACATCACAAGCCACTACCTATCCGGTTATGCAATTGTTAACAATTATTATCATGTCCCTAGCACTAATGTCGTAAAAAGATTCACAGTAGTCAAATACAGATGCACATCACACAGTTAACACATACAATTGCAGAGGTAGGTATCATCCAAGAAAAATCAACAAAAATATGTCAACTGTTGTAGATACTTATTTTTATCCCAGTTAACCACAACACATTACAATGCCAAAAATAATATTCCTAAACATGATGACTCTACTAAGAATAAGACTCCGAGGAAAAGAGGAATAGCAATAAAAATCCCAAGAGCACATCAACACCCACAAGTAGACCCACCCTCAACTTAAAATCATGCAAATTCCCTAATGAGTCAAACCAAAACAAAAGAGTCAGAAACATACTTGTGGCACCATGGGTGCAAAGATTTGATGTCAATCACATAATATGAATACAAACAACAAAATACCTTGGGCTGCCTCCCAAGAAGCACCTAATTTAGTGTCGCGGCACGACAACATTTAGTCATCCTTTATACCTCCACTTAGATGATTTGAATTGTCGGCCCATCTTTTGATCTTTCCATCTTTTAGGTTCATTGGGCAAATGTGAGGGCACCCATTGGGCAATAGTAAGGATCTTAAAAAGCCACCAAATGGACATCAATCTTTAAGCTTCTTGTCCTTCAAGATTGGGGTTGTAGTATACCCTTTTGGAAAGATAAACTCTAAAATGTAAGAATTTTATTCCTCATTTTCAAAATTCATTATTTTCTTGGGTGATTCGACTTTCATCACATCCACCAAGCATAATGTTGAAAAGTGGTTTGAATGAGACCTAACTCTCAATTTTGGAGTAGCATCCATAATAGTATATTTACCCTGAAATGGACTAGAGTCTTCACAAGAATTGTACTTGATTTCTTTCGACTCTAGTACCATTTCCTTATCTTTGGCATCTTCGTTCATGAATGGTTTGGTTGGTTGGGAAATCACCGAGGGTTGCTCAATATCAAGCTCATCATCAACATCGGATTCTTGCTCCTTATCTTCACACTTTTCCATTATGCTAAATGATTCCACAGACCAGATATCATCTAAACATAATGTGGAAAAGTTCTTTGAATGCTTGACCTCTATATCCATATCCTCTATCATTCTTGTTTCCTCGCTATTTGACCTTATGTCCTGATGTATATCATGTATGATATTATTCGTTGTGTCCGCACACTCTAACATTAGTTGAAGAATAGCTTCAATGCCACTCTTTTCGGTGCTTCATTCTTCCTGTTCTTGACCATAATACCTATAAAAATCATAAGAAAAACTAGAATTTGGGTTAGCATACCGGGGAGAGGGGGCATTAGGGCAATCACTCCAATGTCCATTTTGACCACCACATAAATAACAATCATACTCCTGATAGGATAGAGATGGTGGACACATCTCTCTCTGGGGAGCATATCTATAGTCTTGACAAAAGTGAGGTCCATCACAATATGGATATAGATCATCAAGATAAGATTTCCAACCACCAAACCCATGCTCATTCCAAGATTCCATAGTAATAAGTAAACTAAAATAAAAATCTACCTAACACAAAAAATAAAAGAAACTACAAAAAATATTTATAAGTTTGAATTCAAGCAAGTAGGCTAAAATTCCAAACCAACTCAATACGCCAAATCGATCCCCGGCAACGGCGCCATTTTTTTATGACGCTTAACTTACACGTCAATTTAGTGCAAGGCAGCCATCGTCAATATATTTACCCAACTTTGGAGTGGGGTTTGAATCCACAGGAAACAATGTGAGCGACGATTAAACTAGTTTGAAACTAAAGCTACAAGTTAAATTCAAACAACTGACACGAAAAGACAAAATGGGGGTTCTTAATGGTTGAACAAGTGATTGTTGGTAATCAAGAGTTTATGGAATAACCGAAATTATATTCACTAAGTCTTACGATACATGAAAGATGTTAAAGGTAACTCAAGGTTCTCACGGTGGTTGGGATAACAAGTTATATTTATTGATGATATGCTCAAATGTCTCTCGAACTATTCAAGCATCTAATTTCCTAATCCTCTCGGACTTAGGGAATCGCTACTGACTGCCCAGATTTTACCTCAGGTTAATCAACCTTGTTACAACGTTGATTATTAAATGAAGCCTTTCTGAGTCCCTGTTGATAATTCACTTCTTACTGTTTATGATTTCTTTTTTACACAAACCAAAGTAGGTATACCTATTGTTTGTAACCAACAGACATAAATTCTAATCTCAGAATTACCAAGAAATCCTAACACCTATTGAACCTTGAGTAATTAATTACCACCTTATCATGACCTAACCCTAGATCCCATAATCCAGGTTAATGGAATTTAGCCACTCATGATGTAACGACCGAAACACATAATTGAATTCATGCTTTGAAAGATAAAATTACAGAGATGAATAATAACTAGAGAATCGTAGATTAGATCACAAAGTGAAATTCCAAGACAAAGATGATAATCTCTTCAAAGTATTTGCTTTTTCCAGCCTAGAAAATTAGAGAGAGAAAATATCAAAGTGTAACCCCAGAACTTAATATGTGGCCCCACCTTAGAAAACCCTAAACAAGGCTTTAAATAGTTAATCCTAAATAAGGGAATAAAATCAAGATTTCAGCTTTTCCTTGGAATAGACAACGCCATTTCTGATGGCTTGTCAGACACCTGATGGCTTGTGCGGAATATCATCAAAGCTTCTAGTATAATAGCATCTTCTGCTTATCCTGATGACAAAATCTTGACGGCTTATCAAATATGTGATGACATGTAAGAAATATCGTCACCTCCACACTAGCAATCATCATGTTCTACTTTGAGTTGATGGCAATTTTGATGCCTTACCATAGTTGTGATGACATATCAAAAATGTCATCACACTTCACTTCACTTCTTCAGATTCTGTCTAAGCTTGATGGAAACTTTGATAACCAATCACCAGACTGACGACGCGTCAAAAAATGTCATCAAAAACACTTCAGTTCATTTGTACCAAATTTTACTTGGTTTATTCCTCTTTCCTTTAATTTCCACCCCTATCACTTACCCCTGCATTAACACAACAAAAATAATTAAAAATAACAGAAGTTGCTTAAGACTTCACAATTATTTAGAGTTAAAAGCCTTAAATGTGTTAGCATCTGCTCACACATCAAGGTTCATGAAAGCCGCTAGAACATTGGTTAACCTGAAACACATGACTAGAAACTCAAAATGACCATATTGGGTTCGAAAGTGTATCTTTGGGGTATGACACTCTCTTACTTTAAGCTAATGATAGCTGGATCTAAGGTCTATTTTTGAGAAATAACTTGCCCCTTGCAATTGATCAAACAGGTCATTAATTTTAGGAAGAGGGTATTTTTTCTTGGTTGTGACCTTATTAAGCTAACAATAATAAATACACATATTCAAAGAACCATCCTTCTTTCACATAAACAAAACAGGTGTGCCCTATTGAGAAACACTGCCCTTATGAACCTTTATCTAGAAGATCTTTGAGTTTCTCTTTCAACTCCTTAAGATCTGCGGATATCATTTGATATAGAGAAATAGAAATAGGTTGTGTATCGAGAAGAAGGTCAATCCCAAATTCTATCTCTCTATTGGGAGGTACTCTGAAAGATCCTCTGAAAAAATATCGAGAAACTCATTAACTATGTTGACTAACTTAATAGTTGGAGACTCAGACTTAGTGTCTTTAACGCAAACTAAATGATAAATGCAACCTTTGGTTATTAGATTTTTGGCTTTGAGATAGGATATAATGGAATTTCTGGACCACTCAAAGACTATCTCATCAGGAAACTAAAATTTGACCACATGAGTATGACAGTCTATAGATGCATAACAAGAGTGAAGCCAATCCATACAGAATAATATCAAAATCAATCATATCTAACTCGATCAAATATACAAATATTGCTCTATGAAGAATAGTGATGTGGCACTTTTTATAAACTTGTTTGGAAATAATAGACTCACCTACTGGGGTAGAAATGAGGAAAGGCTTAGGGATCTTTTCAGAACTCATTTCAAAGTTCACAGCTACTAATGGGGTCACATAAGAGAAACTTGACCCAGGTTCTAAAACACATAAACATCAAAGTGAAAGACACGGAGCATACCAGTAAAGCATAGAATTGATTCTAACACTAACCACCAGCGGTACTGGACGAAACGCCCTGAGAAGGAGTTGGGTGATCTATAGAAGTTGGTGTACTATTAGCCTGTGCCTGGGGATGAACATCTCTATTTCCCTGTCTAGCCTATGGGAAATCTCTAATACCATGACCCTCTTGGCCACAACCATAACAACCTTTTTGACCCTACAAATATCTACCTCTATGGTTTTTACCATACTTGGCACATGGGGGACGATTAGGCTTCTCACTCATACTATTCTGAGACCTAGACATAGAAGACTAACCCCACTGCTCATGTCTATTTTTGGGTGTGAGAGCACTAGATGATAAAGGTGTTGGCATAGACAAACTATTTTAAAATTGCGGGTGGTTCCCTCCGTGGGATCTAGTCTGACCATACTCATGTTGCTCTGACGTTGCCCTCTTGTTTTCTGTTACTCTATATCTCTCCTTTATCTTTTTCCCTCAATCTGCTAAGCATGCATCATCAGCCTAGGAAGATCCATGTCTCTATTGAGAATAGTAGTCCTACATTCCTTAACGAACAAACTAGACATAGCGGTCACAAACTTACTCATACTAGCTCTGGGGTCAGCTATCATGTTAGGAGCATACTTAGCTAACTGTTTGAACTTGAGGCAATACTCTTTCACTATCGTAGAGCCTTACCTCAGGTTCATTAATTCCTCTATCTTCGCTTCCCTCATCTCAAGTGGGAAGAACATTTCCATGAATGCATTCTGGAACACCTGCCAAGTCATGGGAGCAGCATTTTCCCCTCTACTCTTCCTCCACATTACAACCCAGTCATACGTAATATCTTTTAGCCAATAAAAAGCCAATTCCACCTCTCTTCTTCAGAAATATGCATAACTTAGGTGATCTTCTTCACCTCCTCAAGATATAACTGTAGGTCCTTACCTTCCTTTGACCCAAAGAATTCCGGCGGGTTCATTCTTATGAAGTCACGAAGACTACCTGTGGCTGAATCACCCCCTTGCTGATGTAGAACTATAGCCTGATTATTGGCTTACATAGTGCAATCACATCTTGGGATAAAGTTTAAAAAGCAGCCCAAAATTTGGCATGAGACACAGTCTCATTTGGAAGAATGACTAGCTGAGGTGGTTAATTTTCATCATTTCGATGGGCATTAGCTTATCGAGGAGGCATTTTCTATCATAAAAGAGAAAAATTAATAGCAAAGAGAGATAATTATAAGCACGATGGATAATAGAAGGAAGAGATGACTTTTCCTAAAACATTTTATAGCATCTTGCTCATAGATGTGTACACTGATGATCAAGACTCTACGTACCACAGTTTTTCAGACTCTCTAAACCTTAGGCTCTGATACCAAATTTGTAATGTCCCAAAATCTAGTTCCCAGAATGCCACACGGTGCTCCGAACAACAAGTAGTCCTAAGCTAACACTGGCTATATGTTGACAACTCTAATTCTCAACATAAATGAAATTTGGATATAAATCATGATATTACAGAAAAACTATCTGAAGAATCTAGCCAATCTCAATGTCAATCTCAACAATCTGAATGAATAAAGTACTAAAAGATCTGAAAGCAAAATCTAAAATCTAATGACTGAATCTGATAGTCCGACAAACCTCTAATAACTAAATCTAGGGAGTCACTGGGACATGACCCAGCTGAATCAACTATCTGAAAGGAACAACTGATAAATCATCTACTAATAAAACTATAAAGCTAAATAACATAAGTTCCCAAAATATGAGGACTCACCAACCGCGGGGATGTAGATGATTTACTCAAAAAGGTTACTCTTGCTGCTAAGACTGAGCACTTGAACCTACAATATGAGACAATGTAGCATATAGACATATATATAGATTAGTATTTTAAGGATGTACTGAGTATATGGAGATACATGCAATGTGTAAAACAATATCATCATAGTTTATGAAATAATGTATGCTAAATGTAAATGGCTCACATAGCTCGAGTAATATAAAATCTGAAGATATAAAACAATGAATAGTAAAACATAAAATCTGAAATTTATGTTCCATTACACTTAGTTCAAATGTCTGTACTCTCTCATTGTTCTCAAACCATGCGTTCTAGATAAAATATGATACTCATTCCGCATAGTAAATATTTAATCTCAATAAAACTATTTCAAGAGTAGGGAACTTCTATTTCGTAGGTTCATCTAACTGACATGTACACCATGTGAGCATCCATGATGTCACACGACTAGCCCCCGTATGGTTAGGGTTCTTCTACCTTTTCCATCGGAATAGAATAATCTATCTCAGTGATCACAATCTCAATCATCGACATATAGTAGAAATAAGTATTTCAACCTACGGTGGCACGTAGTTCTTGGTATGAGCTCAAAACCTCGAGAAAATCCACTTTAAATTTAATCTCATGATTCATAAGAAAATCAACAATAAAATCTGTAATCTCATTTTGTAATGTGGATTTCAACTCTATTATGACCAAAAGGTCAAATCTTTCTAAATTTGTTCAAAATAGTCTAATCATGGGGTGCATGTAGAACAAAAATTCTCAAAATCACAATCTTAAATAGGTATTAATGGCCCATATATCAATATCAAGATAAAACACCTCAAAATTCATACTTGATAACATAAATACTCATAAATCATCTTAAAATCTTGAAATTTTAGCTTTATGCATAATAATATCAACATACTCATGTAATTCATCATTTAAAGCATTGAAAATCACATGAACAATAACATAGGGTATAAATTCATACTTCAAATTCATAGTCAAACATGTAAAATCATGTATCTTTTTAAATTAATACAAGTTTTGGGCACAAGAAAGAATGGATTATTCTTGTTCAAACCCCACATACCTTAAATTATGGTCCTTGATTGAATGTTTTATTTTTGGGCTCTACTCGTACAATTGATGGGTGCTGAATTAGACTTAGGATTTTATAGGATCATACACTTTCCTTAAGCTTTAAGGCCTTTCATATACCCTTCATCCCTTTTCACATACAAGTGAAGAACTTGTCTTTTCTCTTCTTTCTCTTCTACATCTTAGCATGTAATTCCTGCAGCGACTGATATGTTCATGCCAATGAAAAGCATACTCTCTCAAGTCTAGATATGGTGACTCCCTACTCCCTCTAGTCTCCTAAGAACTTCCCATATTCATACTATGCCACATAAGAGTGGTGAGCTATAGACAGCTCTCCCGTACCTATGGGTAACTTACACACCAGCTTCTTGATTATTCATATTAGCTCAATATCTTCTCAAATAGACTAGCTAAGGATGGTCTGCACGAATTCAAATCCTCCTCCACCAATATCTCAAAGTCAACTTTCCTCTTTTTCTCTTGATAAGAGCACCCTCTCTCTGAATTTTTAGTAGATAAATTAGAGTTATTAGGCATACCCAGGTGGGGCCAAGGTACTCCTCAACTCTAGCTCTCTTGCAAAGATCGGTGATCAAGGAAGAAAACATGAGTAAAGAGCCATATTTATTCTTGAAATACCTAATTTATGATAGTAAAAATCATCCAACATTCTAGAGAATTTTGTCCAAAATATAAGCAACCATTTGAGATCATATATCTAGGACATAGGTAGTATTAGTGCCTAGAGATACATGGCTACAGATGATAGCTAACTAGATCTGAGGCTCAAATATTAATACAATTCAAATGGCCACCTTAGCTTTTGATGACATCATTGGAGGCCAACATCTAAAGGCTCAAGACTTGGTCACCCTAAGGGAATAAGGATATGCAAGGAAGACCCATTTTTAGCATGACTTAAACCAATCCCATGTGTGGAAGGTTTCTTAGATACTTACATTGATGTTAACCCGAGAACCACAAGCCTTGAAATATGAACTATACTCTATTTTGAGAGCATTGAAGAGGCACCATTCATTCAAGTTATAACACACCTTGGATGCCCCTTTATTAAGGGTATTTTGGATATTGAACATGGTGTATTTACATACCATGGCCACATCTCATTAAGGGAATGGTGATCTTTTTGTCTTCTTTTATATTATACTATAAGCAGGACATTTTAGGTCTTCTCTCTTTAGTTTATGAATGATATAATATTGAAAGACTTGTTCTGCCTCTCTTTTAGATTGTTTTGCCTTAATGTAGTTCTTAGATAGGGCTTGGAATATCCATTGTAGTTTAGGATTTAGAAAAGCTAGTATTGACCATTGCTTGAAAATGGTGGATCTTAAGGTGAGTTGATTCCCTCGGTGGTCACTGTAAGAGTGTGGTGTAGTTTTTATATTAATTAGCAGTTTAGTATTTGAACAACACTTTGTTCCTAAGTCTTGTAACAATCTATATCTCAGTATCTATCCTTTGTTTTGTCATAATCATTGTTTGTTATTCTTGTATTCCAACCCGTAAGTATTGCTATTGTTCATCTTGTTGTTTTTTATCTTGTGTTCTTTGCTTCATGTTGTTATTATAGTTTGTGGTTGGCTGAAAATAGGTGTTAAACACCTTACTATCTTCTCATTGTTGTTCTTGTTGTTTGAATCTGAGAATGATCACCAAAGTGGTCCTCGGTTTCTTGAACTTGTGGACTGATTTTGGTGTATGTTTCATGCTTCCCTTGGTTTTCTTGTATCATTTGGTATCAGAGTATGGCTTGATTTTATTCCCACAAGATCAATCTTAGGCTAGCTTGCTTGAAAATATAAAAAAAATTGGTGTTCTTATTGTGCTTGTCCGAGAGAGTTGTTATTCTTATTGTTGTCTTGGCTGAGACTTGTTTGTAAGTCTAGATCTAAGTTTATTTTGTTGGTATTGTTTTTAAAGTGTTAGTTTTATTCTTCACTTACACTTTGAGTCTAGATCTATATTTGAGCTTAAAAAGTTGAAGTTGTTGTTGTGAACAAAAAAAGGTGGCCGTGAGTTGATGTTGTTGTCTTAGCTGTGTGGTGACATTCTTTTGGACTTTGGTTAGGAATTTTATTGATGTTGTTCTTGTTGTGGTTGTTTTTTAGTGATGTTTTCCACATCCTTCATACCTTGTTAATCATAAAGTGAAAGTTTGATCCAAAAAAGTGAAGGAAAAAGGTGCAAGAACTTGTTAAGTCTTGAAAGACCTTTCACCCACCAAGGACTTGTCAATCACATCTCAACCACTTTCCATGAGACAAGGGTCCATGTTTTAAGTAAAAGCACTACAAAATTCAAGTCTTGAAATTTGAAACTTGAAAAAAGGCTCCAAGACTTATTCTTCCCTCTTTAAAACAAATTTCACCAATCCAAATTAAAAATGGGTCAAGACATGGACTTTGGAAAATGAAATTATAGAAACCGCAACCAATACATGGCTGCCACATCATTATTTTACTATTTATGCAACTTTATTAAGCTCAAATTAAAGATTCTTAGTTTCTTTTTATTGTTTCATGTCTTGATTCTAGAATTAATTAATAACTAGTAATCACCTACTTAGTTGTAGATTAATTGTTGAATCCGTTTCTTTCATGTCTTTGTTATTTGTGTGATTTTCTCATTTTTAACTCATAGTAACTTCTTTGATATAAGTTCATAAGTAAATTTTATTTTTGTGTCCTGAGTTGATCAAACAAAAATCTATTTCAGCTGCCAAGTAGAATGACATCCTATTGACTACCACATAATAAGAAACTTTCAATATTCGCCAATTGTGAAAATCACAAAGGTGACTGTATATGAGGGTTGGCTAGAAGCTTTTACTACTAATCTTGTTTGTTCATTGTGTAGGTACAAAGGTGAAATAAGGGTAACATATCTTCGATAGCCAGAAATTATTGTGCCTATAACATGGGAGACTATGATTGTAGTGAGGGTTTTTATGACAACTAAGTTGAGGGAGATTGCAGAGGCTATGAAAATAGCCATGATCAAAAGATGGGCAGATTTGAGGGACACAGTTTAATAGGAGAAAATGAGTGGAATGAAGTGCCTAGTGCTTATGGTAAATTTGGAGATAATGTAGGACCTCGTGGTGGTTCTTATGATAATGTTGGGGCATGTGAGGAGTCTTACACTTCCCACTCAAAACCTAGACTTGGTGTTAGCAATAATCCTTTTATTCACAAAGCTCATGAGAGCTATGATGAGAGTTCGAGTAAGGAGTATGAAAATTCATATTCTTTACCTTGTATTACTTTTTATCAAGGTTGATATGGTGTGAATGGCTATACTTTCTCTAGTGGAGGTTGTCCTATGAGGAGAAGAGGGTATGTATCTCCAAAACTGAGGGGTACTCGTGTGCCTTACAATGTTGATCCGAGAAGGAGTTTACACTCTAAAAAGGTGACCATTTGTGGGATACCGGACTTTCTCATGGCATTAAGTGATAGGTACTCTAGAAACTACATCCTTTCACCCATGGTTGACTATTTGGGGTTTTTTTGAGAGCCTTTACTTTTCCATACTCCTTGGTCGAGTTTAAGGTTACTGAGAGGGTAAAAGTTTTCTTCTCCTAATTTGAATACCATGAAGAGGTGTGGTACAATATTCTTCCCTTGATTTACGGTCATGTATGCTTAGGTGCCAATTGGTTTACACAATATAAGATTCTAAATATGCAAGATTGACCTAATTTTGTAAGAGACCGATGGGGAAACCACCTTATGATGTATATTTTGCCCAGGCCACAGTAAAAAGTATTCACCTACTCCAAACCGAATGATGAAGAGAGACAAAGGATTGAGAGAAGTGGGTGTGTACAAGGTAGTAATCTGAGAGTGGAAAAAAGAGAGGTTGTGTAGAGCGAAGTAAGGGGATTGCCACCAAATTGAGCTAACATTGTTTGTACTTCTATTTCTAAAGACATTTGTGTAGGTACCAACATGTCAAGTGAAGGAGGGCAATGTCCCTTCACAACCCGAAAAGGAAAGTCTACTCAAGAAATTTAAGGTAAAATAGCTAACTCTTACGCTTTTATGCATGTGAATGATAATTGTGTGGCTAGTTGCCCATTGAGTGAGTACGAACTTACTTACTTATTAGTCTAATTATTCTTTGCCTTTTGTTGATGATATATATGTTGTGAATGTGGATACACTAGTTTATCCTATTGATGACCAAATTGACTCTTCTTGTTAGATCAATTTATGTCCACCTAGTGTTGAAGCCTATATGTTGAATGGAAGTACGTCCTCTTGTGTAATTGGTGTTGATCAACCTATTTGTGAAATTTTTCCACCACTTAAGTATGTGTGTGATGCGATTAATAAAACTCAAGTGAGTGAAGTATTTAAAAATGTTGGTCAACAAAATGGTAGTGAACTCAAGAGATATTCTTGGGATAATCTTGCGCTTGAAACCTTCTTGAAACTTAACAATTGTCTTTTAAAGAGTGAAGAACTTACTTGTTCAATATCTATTTTAGGTATGATGTCTTGTTTGAAGATGATATAAACACTCCTCATGAACCTAGTGGTGAAAATGATGGTATAGCTTGCCTTGGAAGGCTAACCCACTATGGTGTAAAAACATTCCTCCTAAAGATAGAAATTTTTCTTTGAAAGATGAGATTACTCTTAAGGGTAAGGAATGTATAGTCCTTGAAAACCCGAGGGAAAAGGTGTCATTGACTCCTTGGGTAATATTTTTAGATGTGCCTCCTTGCTTGACACACTTGTTCTTACATTGCATAAGTACCAACTTGAGGATGCCACGTTATCTATTTGTTTTGAGAAAAGAATGGGTATGTGCTTAGATTCCTTGTCTCCACCCATGTATACCCTTGTACTTGGTTCTTTCCTATACTACCTCTTTGCCTATGATGACATCTACGCTAGTTTTAGATTTATACTATGTAGGGATAGGAAATTTGTTAGTTGGTCCACTTGTTCTATTAACTATGTTATATCTTTAAGGCCAATAATGGCACCATATTTTATAAGGTCACTTAAAGAGGTAATGAAACAATTGTTCTTTATGGTCCCTAAGTTATGGGTAGCCTACCTTTGGGACTTTGGTATACCATTGAGTCCTTTATAGTTTCTTTATCTCTTGATAATTTTCATAACCATGCCCTTTGTGATGTTTTTGCTAAGTTTTTCATGACTAACGCAATGGATTCATGGTTATATTTCAAGTATGTTCTACCTTGGCATGATGATGTTTATTATTGTGCTAACTCTAACCCTCATGCCATGAGAAAGTTGTACTTGTTTTTCCTTTCTCTTGTTTTGCAAGGTACGGATTTAAGATCTAATCCTTTTCAAGAAGGGGAGGATGGTACAAGTTAAATGGCCGCCTTAGTTTTTGATGACATCTTTGAAGTCCAACATCTAAAGGCTCAAGAATTGGTCACCCCGAGGGAACAAGGATATGCAAGGAAGGCCAGTTTTGAGCATGACTTAAAGCAATCCCATGTGTGTAAGGTTGCTTGGATACTTACATTATTGTTAACCCAAGAAACCCAAGCCTTGAAGTATGAACCATACTCGGTTTTGAGAGCATTGAAGAGGCTCCATTCATTCAAGTTATAACACACCTTGGTCTCCCCTTTATTAAGAGTATTTTGAACATTGCACGTGGTGTATTTACGCACCATGTCCACCCATCAAATTAAGGGCAAGGTGGTCTTTTTGTCTTCTTTTCTAATATATTGTAAGTAGGAAATTTTTGGTCTTCTCTCTTTAGTTTATGAATGATGTAATACTGATAGACTTATTCTCTCTCTCTCTTTGAGAGTGTTTCACCTTAGTGTAGTTCTTAGATAGGGCTTGGAATAGTCATTGTAGTTTAGGGCTTGGAAGAGCTACTATTGACCTTTGCTTGGAAATGGTGAATCTTGAGGCGAGTTGATTTCCTTCGTGATCACCGTAAGAGTGTGGTGTTGTTGTTACATTAATTAGGTTTAGTGTCTGAACCACACTTGGCTCCTAAGTCTTATAACAATCTATATCTCACTATCTATCCTCTGTTTTGTTGTAATTGTTGTTTGTTGTTCTTGTACTCCAACCCATAAGTGTTGTTATTTTTCATCTTTTTGTTGTTCACCTCATGTTCTTCATTTTATTTTGTTAATCTAGTTTGTGGTTTGATGAAAATAGGTGTTAAACACCTTACTATCTTCTCATTCTTATTCTTGTTATTTGAATCCGAGAGTGATCACCAAAGAGGTCCTCGGTTTCTTGAATTTGTAGACTAATTTTGGTGTGTGTTTAGTGCTTTCATTGGTTTTTTGTATCAAATGTGAAATCATGCAACAACACCATCTTTTTGGTTGCCCATGAAAATTCTATTCTCGGATACAACTTCTCAACTAACCAGCTCCCTGATTCAAAACCCTTAGCCTCGAATGGTACCATTTTTAAATTTAGCAAACCGTATCGATCATTGATTTTCTCATTATAGATCATTAATTTTATCTTACTAATAGTGGAATTCCATTCACCTGGGTTAGAGATAGATACTATGCTGAGGTTAGCATAGAACTCTCTAACCCAATGCTTGATCTGAGGTTGTTTTTTGCACCTCAGTGTTGTTATTTGGGATTATTTATCCTTGTTTTAAGGACTTTTCGTTTTCTTAATATGTTAATAATTATATAATTGATCATCTCAATGTTAAAGTACTTTATTTCAGTGTTTAAGGTGTTTTCAAACAGTTTGGACTTAATTTGGTCACTTAGAGTTCAAACGAGACAATTAGTGTTACTAGCTTGAGCTAGGTGTCTTTCTAGTTGATATCGATGGATTATAGTGTGTGTAATAAGTTTTTAATGGTATGATTGTTTAATTATGTGTGGAAAAACTTGTTTATAGTTTTTAAGGTTCAATTGAATCAAGCTAAGAGTGAAAACATTAAGTTAAAGATTAAAAGGACAAAACTAGTCTAAGCTTAAGTTCTAGTTCAAAGTTGTAGATTGTGTGTTGTTTTGATCTCTAATTCTTGGCATTGGACATTATAGTATGCATTGTGAGCGAAGATGATGATATGTGAAAGATACGCAAGTTGGAAATCAATGGGAAACGACACCACAAGCCTTAGAATAAGGGGATTAGCACGTTACGGATCCATGCCATTGCAATGAGTGGCGTGACATAGAGGGATTCCATTTTTGTCTATTCTGTCTTTCTATAAATAGGACACCTAGACTTGATGCAAAACAGATGGGATTAAAGCCAAGAACATGATTACTATGTGTTTGAATTGATTTGGTTGTGATTATTTATCATATTTGGTTGTTTATTTATCCTTGTTATCACTATTTTAAGGATTATCTACCCTTATAATACATCCATTGTCATCTTGTGAGATCAAGAGAATGAATAAGAGGATAGAAAATGGGGGTAAATAGAGTAGGATCGTAATCTTCTGCTGAATGAAGTTATAATTTGTATATAGGATAGAGATATACCTAAATGACCTATTTGGTTCACTTATGGGATGAAATATAAATGAATTTAACCTAGCAACCACATCCCCGCTCAGCGATGTAGTTGTGCAGCTAAGTTTGATCAGTGAGTAGAGGATTAAGAGACCATGATCATAAAAGCAACCTCGTGAATCAACAACCAAGATAATTAATCTAATCGATGAATTTTAATAGCATAGTTGGATTGTTTGAAGATCCTTAACCTTGGGTTTCTCCCTATTGATAGTCCAAGCACTTTACTTTTATGCATTATTTACTTTCAATTGATAACTTTAAAACTATTTTGGCTACTTTTGCACTGAATAAATCTTGATAATGAATTAAAACTAAATAGTTACTAAAATAAGTCTCTGAGGGATTGACATTCGACTTTATTTAAGGCCACTATATCACTTGGTGAGACCACGTACACTTGTATGTGCTCTTAGGCGCAATCATGTTTTTGGTCCCATTGTTGAGGATTTGTAATTTGGCAATTGCTTTAGTTATAATTCTATCTTTGGATTTTCTTGGTGCCTTTTCACTTGGTGTTTGTTATGAAATTGTAGGCACAAGTTAACAACTAGTAAGTTGGAAAGGGATCGGGAATTGGTTGAACTAGACCCTAAATCCGAGAAACACTTTCGTCAAAGAAGGAAAGAAGCAATCCCTCTCTACCATATCCCATAAATTCATGAGGAATAAGAAAATCTCGCTCCCATGGTCGAAGAACAACCAACCTGTAGGATAGTTCGCAATATGGAAATCCTACTTGCAATGAATTTGACCTCCCCTATTCAAAATCGGCTACTGGAGGGAGATTTGAGTTATAGCATAACATGGTGCAGCTCTTGCATAGCAGTGGACAATTTATAGGGCTGTCACATTAAGATCCATAAGTCCACTTACAGAACTTTTTGGAGATAAGTGATTCACTCGTCCCTATGGGTGTGTTAACTATGTGAGGCTGACACTCTTCCCTTATTCCTTGTTGAGGAAAGCAAAGAAATAGTTGAATGTTGAGATGCTAAGTTCAATCACAACTTGGGATAACTTAGCTCGAAAGTTCCTTCTTCACTTTTTTCCATTTGACAAGACTGTGATACCTTGAAGTGATATTTTAAGCTTCAAACAAAGGCCATATGAGAACCTATATCATTCTTGGGAGAGGTTCAAATCTCTTTTCGAGACTGTCCACATCATCAGTAGACAAATGAGGTACTAGCTCACATTTTTGTAGAGGCACTTGACCATCACACAAAAAATTGCAAGATTCAGCTATAGGTGGTCAAGCATTGGAGAAGACATATTAGAAACTATACACCTTGTTAAACTGGATTGCTCAAGGAAATCCAGATTGGCATGGTGATACCTTAAGAGGTTTAGTAAAACAGGCTGCATGCAGAATTATAGTTGATAGTGTTACAACCTTGGTTGCTCAGTTTTCAGCAATGCAGAATCAAATAATAACCCACATAAGCAAATTAAGTGAGAACCAAACTATGTCTCAAGTTAATGCAATATAGTGCACTTGTGTGGTGCTAATATCGAAGCAATCAATTTTGTGGGCAATGCTCAAAGGCTAAATTATGGTAATCCCTAGAACCAAAAGTGGCAAGCACAAGCACCAAATTATGCATGGAACAACCAGTAGCAACAGTTTTAGCAGAAGCAACAAAACTCACAGGTCAGTAACATAGAGAAGATGCTAAAGAAAATTATGACAACCTAAGAACAGATAGTTGCAGAACTCAAAAGTCGGCAAATAATTTAGAAGTAGTTAGTTGGGGCAGATACAGTAGGCATAGAATGCCAGGCCTAAAAGTGGTTTGCTAAGCGATAATGAACCTCCTAAACAAGTAATGGCAATCACTTTGAGGAATGGTAAAGAGCAGAATGAAAGACCTCTAAAGACAACTAAGGAGGTAGATGCAGAGTTGGCTATTCAATAGGCAGATGATAAAGTTTTTGATAATTCAAGAAATTCTGAGTTCTCAAAAATAAAAGTTTCTGAATAGGTTAAAGAGAGACCACCACCGTTATTCCCATAGAGGCCGAGAAAAGCAAAGAAGGATGCATGCTTAAAGAAGTTCTGTGGCACATTCAGAGAGCTTCATATTAACCTTTCTCTTTTAGATGTTTTATAGGTAATTCCAAAGTACGCTAAGTACTTAAAGGGAATGGTCACTAATTGTCACGACCCGAGGCTACCCCTAGTCGCAACAACGGTGGTTACGACCGCAAGTGACCAAAAGATAACTCGTGAGCTATTAGCTGCTGTGAATATTGAGTAAATGGTAATAAAACAACATGTTCAAATAACATGTTGATAAGATACTATCAACTAAAATACTAAATACATATATAAATAATCTGTCCAAAATATCCAATAAGTAATGGAAAACTAAATTTTCTGTATAAAGCAACTGATAATACTAAAAATTGAATGACTGTCTAACTGTATGACTGACTATTTGTCTAAAAGCCTCTAAGTATCATAAAGAAATGTAGAAATGAAAAAATAACATAATATGTCCTTGATGGATGATGACTCACCAATACTGCTGCGGAAACTACTGAGTTGTCTAAGGATGGTCGAGAAGCTGTGTGTCTAGACCTATGTTATAAAACAACATAGTTCAAGAAAAAAGTATGCAATTAGTACTAATAATATACTGCTACGTGAAATAAGGATTTATTTTAAATGCACGAGACAACTGAGCATGGAATGCATAAACATGTAATATTTGAGAATGCCGGACCAAGCATAAATATTTTTTCAAAAATAATCTGAAAATCTGAAAGACTGAAATCTGTATAACTGAATAATAGAAAATTTATACACTTGTTCAAGTAAACCTGAGTGAAAATACACTTAATACTGACTGAAACTGTAGAAGCTATCATATAATCAACATGCACCAATCTGAGCTAATTGGGATCTAACCTATAACCCCGGTTGAAAGGGTGTCAGTACCTTGCCATGAGTACTAACATATGGCTTTGTGGATCTACTAAAATAGTGTCTCGAAGGACTAAAGAGACACTCTCCACTGGCAGGTGCTTCTATGATATATTTTTTTAACCCTCCACTAGCAAGAAGACATCGCAAACCTATGCTGGCTATGTAGTGTTTGAACTCAGGGATTTCTACTAAGGGTCACACCCTCTACTGGAAGGTGAACCCCTATCCCTAGGTTCACTTAGTGCTAAATCATACTCCCAACTGAACTGACGCTGGTACTTACTTAATTTCAACTAAACATAACAACTGATAGTGCTCAACATGATCATAAATACCTGAGTATAATGATAAGTCTTATGGCTTAACTGACCTATTACTTAAAAATCTAAAATCATGCAAAACTCATAGGTATCGGGTGTTCATAACCCACCAACACTGAATCATTATAAAATATAATATCAAAGTTTAAAACTATAATGTGGAATCACAGTCAAAGACCCAAAACATAAACATTTCACCAATTAAGTGAGAAGCATGAACTTGAACATGGGAATGCGTTAAACATGAGAAAAATAATATGATTACATGGATAAGTTCATAGTTTGGGAATTTAACATGAAATCAATGGAATATGACATGAAACTTACAATCAAAACATGAAATAGCTTAATTCACTTGGAATCACTTGTAGACATGGCTTGTAATCATTTAGCAAGAAATTCATGGATTAATTTCATGAGATTCAAAAATGATTTCATAAAGTAGGATAAGATTTGTTATTTTAAGTAAATATAGGATCTTTGGGCTCAATGGGTTAAAGGGATCCATTGATGAATACCCCACACATTTACATAGAGAGGTTCATAAAGAATGCTTGAATTTGAAAGGTTGAACTCTTGGATTCTTGGAAGGAAAAGCTTGAATTCTATCTTCTTGGGAAGGGGGAGGGGTTCTAAGTGATTGATTTTGGTGTAAATGAGAAAATAATTCCCTTTTGAGGTTCATAACTGGTGTTTTGGATAACTGGGGTTGAGAGGAAAGGACCAAATAACCCCTTGGCCCTTTAAAAAAAGAAGCTAAAAATGCACATATCCCTATAGTGCGGGCCCTTTCCTGATGAAATGGCCTCGTGATATGGTACCTATCTCAATGGAATACCCCTCACGATGCAGGCCCTGTCCCAACAAACTAGCCCTCACGGTTCTGACCTATATCGAGGAAGTCACCGCCTCCGTGGTCCAAACATATCTCGAACCCCATCCAAAAATTATGAAACTCTCTTGAGACATACCTTTAACCATCCTGAACATATTTTAACTTAGAAACCAATATCTCAAGGTTGGTAAGGCCAAAATAAAAATCCATAAATTTTTGGGGTCTTGGAAATGACTAAGTCCCCAACACTAAGTGAAAATTCCAATCCTTAGAGCCCTTAAGCGTGCAACTAAAACTAAAACGAGCTTACAATATTATGGGGTATTACACTAATTAAGTTAAGATACAGTATGTTGAGACAGTAGCACTCACTAAGGAGTATCTCTCTGGTGATGCAAAAGATGCTTAAAAATCTCAAGGATCTTGAGAGTTTCACTCTTTCTATTTAGATTGGCAACAGTGAGGTGGTCCAAGCACTGATTGATTTAGGGGAAAGTATAAATTTGATTCCCTTGTCCTTGTTCAACACTTTGGGTTTGGGAAAGTCGAGACCTAGCTTTGTGATACTCCATTTGGCAGACTAAACTTTTTCCCATCCTGAAGGAATCGTTGAGGATGTTCTCATCAAGGTTAGTAAGTTTATTATTCCTGTTGATTTTATTGTCTTATATTTTTAGGAAGATGAAAAAGTGTCTATTATCTTGGGACGTCTATTCCTAGTAAAGGGAGTAGAATTGATAGATGTGAGAGAAGGCATGCTCACAATGAGGTTGGATGATGAAGAAGTGGTGTTCAAAGTTGACAAAACCACTCAACATACAATCCCACCACAAAGATTTGTGCATAATTATTGTGATTAAAGGGGATAAGCATGGGGCGGTGGAATTTAGTTAACCAAAGACCTTGTCAGACTTTCTTATTGAGCTACACAAGTCATAAATACCCAAGCCCAAAGTAATGTTGATTGATGAGTTTGAAAAAGCAACTGTTGAGAGAGATGTTAACCTTAAGAGTTCACACTTAAGAGGTTAGAAATGAAAAAAGAAAATGGACTCCAGGTAGGAGAAAAAGGATGAAGAAAAATGGTTGAGTGTAATGATTGGGTCGTGCATGATTCTAAATCAGGCATTGCTTGGGAGGCAACCCAAGTTAAGGTAGGTATTTAATTTTATAATATTTTTACTTTCTTAATTCATGAAGTTTTTGGTTTTGTTAAGTCATAAGTTGAAGGGGAGTCTGAGTACCAAAAACCAGAGCTAAGAAGCATAATGAAGACTAAGTGTGGGGTCCTCAGGTCCTCTTAATGATAAAATATTCTACTAGCTAGACCTAGAGGCCTCAGAGAGTATTTCTATCTCTACCTTAAGTGTACTTTGGGGACAAAGCATATTTTTAAGTATGAGGTGGGAAAATTCCCAGTTTTAGGAGTAATTTTAAATTTTTTTATTCGGGATATTCTTGTTGGTTATATATGTGATTGCACAATGCAAGTGTTTTGAAAGAAAAGAGCATGTTTAGTGTGTGAAATATTACTTGAGACACTTAGGCTCTCGCTTATGACTCTTGTATATATTGGTATAATGTTGAATTTATGCTATTATTTGGTTGAGATTCTATTATTATCCTACTTGAGTTGAGCATATTCCATGTGTGTGTGAGGTTTTATGTATTCATTGATGCATGTGTTGTCTAAAACTTGCGTGGTGTGTATGCAAAGTGAAATAAAGAGAGTGGGTTTGGGAGATGATGTAGTCATTTTTTTGATAGATACATTTATACCCTTTTTCTAACCTACCCTTGTAGATAATCCTAGTTAACCTCACTGACCATTTAGATGGTTCTTTGGTAGCCTTATATATAGCCTAGTCCCTTTCTTTGATTGACCATAATTTTTTCCAAAGCTACTAAGCGCTTTAGTTGAAAATTAATTAAGTTAAGGAGTTTGAAATTTAAGTAGGGAAAAGGTGAAATTGAATCCCTAAATAAATAGCTATTGGTGTTGGAAATTAATATGTATTGTGGTTAGAAGTTGTGTAATGAAAAAAATGCTCAAATGGAATAAGATATGTATAGATAATACTCTTGCCATAGAATATGTGAATAGTCTTAATGAGATGGGACAAAACAAAAAGATGTAGGTAGATGAAGTGGTGTAAATGGGTTGTTAGAGGTAAATTGAATGAACAATGTGATGTACTAAAGCACTTGTAGAAGATAGTCACTATTACTGGTCAGAATAGTTCCTACCCATCCCTTAGCCTACATTACAACCTATAAAGACCTACTTGATCCTAATCTTTAACATTTTGATATTATATGAGCATAGAGATGAGCACTATGCTTAAGGGCAACCCTATGGTTCATCTTAGGTAACTTGTGAATTCTTTGGGAGAGTGAGTTTTAATTGATTCTTATACCCATTTTGTGATATATTGTATCTATGTGGGTGACTATGCGTAACACTCTTGTGGTGAGGGCACATGTTTGATGAAAGTTGGAGGATTTGTATATGTCTCTAACTGGGCAATATGTGTGAGTTTTCCAATATGGTAAGTCTATTGTTGAGACTAGGATATTTTGGAGTAGCGTTCTTGATCTTTCAATTGTGTGTATAACATGCTTATAGTAGAAACTTGAATTTTGTGTGGTCATTGTATTACTAGTTTGAGTATCTTGCTTGTTGTAGAAGTGTTAAGTATTCTTTCATTATGATGCTTAGAGTAAAGAGTTTTTTGAGGATGAACAAGGCTTTAAGTGTGGGGTGATGATCTGAGGTGGATTTATGCACCTCAGTATTGTTATCTGAGCTTATTTAGCCTTGTTTTGAGGACTTTTCGTGTGCTTAATGTGTTACTAATGATATAATTGAGAATCTCAGAGTTAAATTACTTGATTGCAATTTTTAAGGTATTTCCAAACAAGTTTGGACGTATTTTCGTCACCTAGAGATCAAATGAGACAATCAGTGTTACTAGCTTGAACTAGGTATTGTTCTAGTTGATGTCGATGGATTCTAAAGTGTGTAATAAGTTCCTAATGGTATTATTATGTAATTATGTATGGAATAACTTATTTATAGTGTATAAGGTTCAATTGAATCTAGTCAAGAGTCAAAACAGTAAGTTAAATCTTAAAAGGACGAAGATAGTCTTAGCTTCAGTTCTAGTTCAAAGTTATAGATTCTGTGTGTTGTTTTGATTTGTAATTCATGTTTGGAAATTATAGGATGCATTTTGAGATGAATATGATGATATGTCGAAGATACATAAGCTATAAATCAATGGAAACAATATCACAAGCCTTGGAATGAAGAGACAAGGGCACGAGACAAGTTTAGAAGTGAAAGTAGATGTCTTGGAGGCATTAGCGCATCACAAGGCCATTCTACCGTGATGAGTGGAACAACATGGAGGGATGCCATATTTGGCTTATTTTGTTCTCCAATAAATAGAAACTTGTACTTGATGCA
This sequence comes from Capsicum annuum, assembly GCF_002878395.1. Lineage (NCBI taxonomy): Eukaryota > Viridiplantae > Streptophyta > Magnoliopsida > Solanales > Solanaceae > Capsicum > Capsicum annuum. The sequence goes on from NC_061121.1 coordinate 16,400,704, forward strand.
AAATACCTAGGACAACTTTGAAACTTTGAGGGAGGCTGGAAAACACTTAAATTAAGGTTTTTCTTTCTTTACTTTAGTTTGCTAATGGATTTTATCATGTAATAATCTATTGTGATTACGGCTATGACCATGAACGGATAAAATACCTCTTTCCGGGGTTAAATCCAAGAACATGATTACTATTTGATAAGAATCGGGTTACATTAATAAATAAGAAAATAACGCGGAAGCAAAAACCCTAAGATTAAAGACAAGAAATTAAAGATAGATGAAATTTAAAAATAAATCTCTAATTTTGAGGTTAAGTTCTAAGAACTCTAATTGATCATAGTATTCAAAATTAGTGGATTAATACTAATTATGATACTAATAGAGTTACCCAGTTTATATATATATATAAGAGAGAGAGAGAGAGAGAGTCAATTCAAGAACTTAGATCCAAAGGTGATCTCGACACCTATTTCAAAGAAATTAAAGACAACAATTCGTATAAGACTAATCACCTTCTTTAAATAAATTTAATAAAAACAAAAGATATCAAGTTAAGAATCAATCTTACCTCCTAAAGAATCATTCTTATAAGGTTGCAAGATAAATCCCAAGTAGTCACACACAAAGGTGTAAATAAGAGAAACTCTCAACATAGGATTCAAATTCTACTTTTATGGAAATAAATAAATATAGGAAACTTTAAAATAGGAAGATTTTAAATACGAGACTTTAAATTAGGCAACTTTTAACTGGGTAACATTTAAACTTGAAAACTTTAAACTAGGAAAGCAAAGCTTTCTAAATTTAATCAAAACCAGTATGGGCCTAATCTTCTTCGTTTGGACTTTGACTTGAATCATGAAATATGTTTAGCACTTAGTCCATGCTTCTCCATAATTCTTAGACTTATTCTGGGGATTTTAGTCCATATAAGCATCTTCTTGATTCTCATTAAAGCTCGCCGATCTTAAAACAAGTGGGCCAACCTAGATGCTATCACTATTGCTTTTAATTGATTTGGTTTTAATTATTTATCATATTTGGTTGTTTATTTATTATTTTTATCACTATTTTAAGGATTCGGTACCCTTATAATATATCCATTATCATCTTGTGAGCTCGAAAGGAGGAATAAGAGGATAGAATGTGGGGTAAATAGACTATGATTGTAATCTTCCACAGAATGAAGTTATAATTGGCATGTAGGATAGAGATATACCTACAATACCTATTTGGTTCACTTATGGGATGAAAGATAAATTCATTTATATGGTAACCACATTGTAATACCCCGCAAAATTTCAAGCTTTACTCAATCCGTTAAAACTTAAAAAGAGGTCTCAGACTTAGAAATTTAAGCTAAGTGTTTACACTTAGAATTATTTTAGCCTTCATTAGTTGAAAATCTTATTTCAAAACCTTTCCGACCTTAGTTTGTCAATCTTTAAGTTGATTCATGATTAAGTATGTTAGTAGGTGTTCTTGGACAAGTTTCAAAATTTTTGAACTTTGTTTAGACCATGTTTGGTATCCCAAAACAGTGGAACAATGCGATCTTGACGTGCCACATCACCTATTGCATTGGTTAATTTTTGTGTAGGATTGCCAATCAAAAGTACTCAGGCTTTTCATGATCATGGCGCGACACATCAGTATCGCGTCGATGCCATCAACACACCGCATCGGTGCTCATTTTTTAACTTTTAGAAATATGCATCCATAGGGGTATTTAGGTCAATTTCCCACCCCTATATAACCCTATAACATGCAATTCATCCATATTTCAGCAAAAATACAGCTGCTTCTCTCAATTTCTCTCAAGAACATGTTAGGGTTTTCTAATTGAAGATCCAAATTCAGGAATCTCTCTGTCAATCTTTGTAAAATCAAGAACTAAGGTATGTTAGATGTTGATTGTTGGGTTCCTTCCACCCAAGGAGTTCAAGAATACTTTTTATAATTCAAAGATTGGAATACTTATTATTTTCATGATTTATGTGAGTTGAAGTTCATTTTTATGTGATTGTTAACTTGTGATTCATGTTTTAGATTAAAAGTTTCATGATTTAGCCTTAGTATGTGATAATTTGCATAATGTTCATGATAAACCCCCTTTAAGTTGCAAGTTTATTGATGTAACCATGTTAATTGGATGGGTTGATTGTTGTATAACCAAAGTATGCTCCCCATATGTTTGATAAAATGCTTATGTGAATTAGCATGTTAGCACGAAATCCCCAATTATGTATAAGTTAATGCATGCCAAACGTTTGTTGAAAGACTTAAGTGAATGAATTATGATATGTTGCATGCATTTTCAATTAAGTGCATTCTTATTGAATGAATTATGAGACATTGGTATGCATCCATATACATTGTATGTTTAAGACTTTCAAGTGCTTGAAGTGATACCTCCTTGATTGTATTATGAAGGATAGCCCATTGTCATGTTATTCAAAGAGTTGTCATGCCTTGTTTTATTTATGCTATCGAGTCTTGGGGTACTTATACCCAATAATTTAGCTGTGTGCCAAGAGCCGAGTCAGTTTTTAAGATAACCTCAGTCATGCCATGATCAGTAGAACTCATTCAGTTACAGAACTTAGAAAGACTCAGTAATCTTAGTATCAATCTAGTCTAGCTCAGTAATCAATTCAGAACTCAGTAGCATTCAGTCAGATAATAGAATTTAATAGTATTCCGTCGGTTAATGAAAACTCAGTAATCTTAGTTCAGTTCATTTAACTAATACGTTCAGTAACAGTTCTGTATAGCCTAGTATGAACTAGGGAATCAGTTTAGTGTCTTTTAGTTGAGAGTATGGTTTAGGACTGAGCTAATCTAGGGATTAGGGCTCACCCGCTAGATAGGACTAAGATCCCTACAAGCAATCCCTAAGTTCTAGAATTATGTATCCAGCGTAGGTATGAGATGTCACCCGTTAGAAAGGATTGATATACTCCGGGATCACCTGCTAGTATAGGACTGATCTCAAGGGTCACTCACTAGATTAGGACTGACCCCATAGCAGTTGTCTTTACCCATGGCACGGTACTGACACCCTTACAACTGGGGTTATAGGTTGGACCCCACTAGTTGAGACTCAGGGCATGTAGGTTGATTGACTACTTCCCACAGTCTCAGTTTTAAATTCAGTCTCAGTAATAGAACTCAGTTCAATTGTATAGAAATCAAGACTATCAGATACAGTCATTCAGCATAATAAGGAACTTGGATAGTTCCATATAATTTAGAGATCACCCACTAGATAGGACTAATATCCAACACATCAATCATATTTAATATCAGCAGATTTAGAGATCAGCCTCCAGATAGGACTGATCTCAGATAAAGTCAATCAGAATCAGTACTAATAGATTTAGAATCACCCATTAGATAGCACTGATCTCAGGTATAGTCAATCAGTATCATAAAACTCAGCTATCAACATCAGTAGACTCATTTATTAAGTATCCCAATGTTAGTAAACTCAGATGTCGGTAAATCAGTATTCAGAACTGAGTATCAATAAACTTAGATAGCAGTCATCAGTAAACCCAGTTATCAGTAATCCAGTTATTTGAACTCAATATTTAGTGTTACTGTAATTTCAGTTATAGTTTATGCATTAATTCATGTATTCCTCTTTCAGTATAATCATGTTATTCAGTCAGTAATAGTTCATGCATATGAGCCTTTACATTTATATAACACCCTGAAATTACATCTCGAGATGCCACATGGTGTTTAAGGCTACAAGTAGACCTAAGCTAACCTTTGAGCCTGCTACTACTTCTAACACTTACTTTAGGATAAAAAAAACCAAGAAATAATAATATATTATGTCAAATCTGAACTGAAATAACTAAAATAATCATCTAAGAAATCAATACCAAAAAATCTGGAACTTCAACTATTAGTCTAACAAAAACAACTGACAATCCGACAAGCCTTTAGTGCTAAGGAACTAGAGAGACATTGGGATAGACCCCCAACTAACTAAAACTAAGCTAAAAATACTCAAAAGACTGTAAAAGCGAAAATCTGCAAAGATAGGTCCTTGAACTATGAGGACTCACCAAAGATAAAGATATTGATAAGATGGTCGGATATCACTGTCGTTGCTGATGCTGAGCACCTGAACCTATATTATGAGACAATGTAGCACATAGAAGTATATGTCGATCAGTACTTTGAGGATGTACTGAGTATATAGGGGTGTATGCATTTAGTAAAAAATAATATCATTCTTTATAAAATTATGCATGCTAACATAAATGACGCACATAGCTTGAGAAAGTCTGAAATCTAAATCTCATAAATCACGAAATTTGAAACATGTAGTATAAATCTCGTGAGTCATTATGCTTAGTTCTAAAATTTCTATTCTCTTCTTAGTCTCAAAGTTAGCAAAGAAAAAGAAATCTTAAAACAATAACTTTCAAATTTTATGCTTTTATCTTGAGGAGAATAGTAAACTTCTTTTGAAATTTAGGGACTATAGAACTTTGTAACTTTGGGATTGAGACTCATAATCTTGAGAACTCAAAACTATAAAACTTTTGGAAACTTCGATACTCTGATTACTCGGGAAAAACCTTTTTCACTTTAGAGCTTTCGGAGACTGTGGAAACTTGGGAGTTTCTTCTAACCGACATAAACTATGTGAACAATATAGAGTCCAATGTCTTTCTCATGTTGGGGAGAGTTGTTCTACCCTTGACATCGGAATAGAACCTTAATTTTAGTGATAACTATCTTAACCCACTTGGGGTAAATTAGAAACCTATGGTGGCTCATATTCTTGGGCATGAGACCTTGGAATCAAGCCCAGCTCGGTGCTAAATACTACTCCCATACTTAGGCTCAGAAGTTTTATGAAAATCCACCTTAAATAATACTAGGGTCTATAATGAAGATCAATTATACTCATTTATGCTTTAAATCATAAACAATGTGGACTCCTATCTTAGCTTGGAATTAAAAGATCAATCTTTTGCTTTTGAAAATACCTATCAAACTTGTCAATAAAATATTGAGATCATAATCTCCTTATAACTCATAGCTGGTACTAAGGATTCAAAATGCATAGATTTAATGCAACAATACTCATATTCAACTTTATACTCAATAGCCATCTTAGAAAGCTTTCAACAATTTCAATCAAAATTGGGGAATATAACTCATAACATGAATCTCATGACTTCAAACATGAACATATGTAAATCTCTCACAAGTGAAGCCTTAAATATCAAGATAATTTCACAAATTAAAAATAACAAGGAATTGGGTATCACCCTAACTTGCAAATCATCAAATCTTTAATAAAAATCAAAGTTTTGGGCACAAGAGTAAAAGAATTGCTTTTGTTCAAACCCCAAATACCTTTAAATGATGAACTAGATTGATAACTTGCTTTTGAAACTCTTTTTGTGCTTTTAATGGAGAGTTCTTGAAGCTTGTGACTTGGGAAACTTGAATCTTTACTCAAATCAGAGAATTAATGGTGAACTTGGGAGATTCCTAAACTTGGATATAGATGCTTAGGGTTTTCTCTTGAGGAATATTGATGAAAAATGGGCATATGTTGCTCAAAACCATCCTTAATCTCTTGTTTTTATGATTTGGGAATGTAGGTAAAGACTAGACTGCCCTTGGATTTTAAAATTCATGCCAGGTATGCCATTTAAGGCTTTACCTCGATGCGGCGATGGGTTCATTGCGAAACCCACCGGGATGAGGTCCAATCGCGACGAGCTACTGGATATGGACAATTGTTATTTTAGGGTTCATCACGATGTGGTGCAATCGCGATGACCCACTAGAAATTGACAAGTGTGGATATGGCCTCCATCGCGATGAGGTAGCTGGATCATCGTTATTCTCACCTCGATGTGGCCAAATTACGGTGAGCTACTAAAAATTAACGATTGCCGATTTGGCACTCACCGCGACGCAGTGACCTATCCATTTGGAATTCCGAGTTCTAAAATTGCTCTAACTTCTTCACCGAGTAACCATTTTGGATGAATCTTATATCAACAGAAAGCTTATTCAACTTCCCATATGATAAAAAGTCAAAATTAGGGAAATTCTATATGCTTTAAACACTACTCACTTTGGAAGAAATCATCCCTTAATCCTCTAAAGATGAAAATAAGCTTAAGGAAAAATTTGTGGTATTACAATATCTCCTCCTTGGGAACAGTCGTCCTTGGATATGGCTAAGGAAACTGATATGCTGAAAACTGAAGCTATGATTGACATGTACTACTAAAAGCATGACTTAACTAGTTTGCAAATGCATGAACTATCGCATGAATGGCTATAAAAAAACTTGAAACATGGAATGGAAATAGATTAGCTGAGGTAACTCGTTACCTTAAACTGAATCTGAATCTATAGCAAAAAGATAAGGGTACTTGATTTGCATATCTGTTTTTGCTTCCCAAGTTGCTCCCTCGATGGATTGATTTTGACAAAGGACTTTGACTAGTGGAACTTCTTTGTTCCGCAGTCTATGAATCGGTGGTCAAGGATCTCAATTGAAATCTCTTCAAATAAAAGGCTATTATGAATTTCTAAACTTTCTAAAGGAACTACAAGGGTGGAGTCACCGATGCACTTCTTAAGCACAGAAACATGAAAGATAGGATGAACAGTTGACAAATCTGTGGGAAACTCAATCTCCTATGCCACCTTCCCAATATGGATCAAAATCTAGAAGGGACCCACATAACGGGGGCTAAGTTTCCCCTTTTTGCCAAACCTCTTTACCCCTTTCATGGGTGAAATCTTTGGATACACTAAATCACCAACTTCAAACTTAAGATCTCTGTGTATGATTTATGAAGACTATGAGCTATTTTTAATCTTTCTCTAATCAACTTAACCTTCTCCATATCCTCAAATACTACATCAGGTCCAATCAAAGCGGCCTCTCCCACTTTAAACCAACCTATGGGTGATCTACATCTTCTCCCACAAAGAGCCCCAAATGGGGCCATCTAGATGCTAGAGTGATAACTTTTATTATAATCAAATTCAATCAATGGAAAATTCTCATCCCAACTACCTTTGAAATCAAGAGTACATGTCCTCAACATATCCTCCAAAGTCTAGATGGTCTTCTCAGCCTGACCATCTGTCTGCGGATAAAAGGTGGAACTAAGGTGAACTTGGGTACCAAGACCCTTCTGAAAAGATCTCCAAAACTGGGAAGTGAATTAAGCACCTCTATCTGAGATGATAGACAAGGGAACTCCATGCAGCCTGACTAACTCTCGGATATATAACCAAGCATAATCCTCAGTTGTATAAGTCATATGCACTAGCAGGAAATGTGCTAACTTAGTCAACCTATCTATAATGAATCATGATGCCAATGCGAAAGGGGTAAACCAGACATAAAATCCATATTCACATCTTCCCACTTCCAAGTGGGGATACCAAACTCTTGCATTGCACCACCGGATCTTTGGTGATCTACCTTAACCTATTGGCAAGTTGTACACTTTACTACAAACTCAGCTATATCCTTCTTCATACCACTCCACCAATAGATTTCCCGCAAGTCGTGATACATCATGGTAGCACTGGGATGAATAGAATATCGTGTGCCATGTGCTTCAGCCATAATCCTTTGCCTCAGATTATCAACATAAGGAACACATAATCTGACCTGAAATCTCAACACGCCGTCTCCCCTTTGGGAGAAAACCTCTACCCTTTGTTCCTTAACTGACTCTTTCAGTTTGACCAAACTAGGATCTATGTTTTTCTTCTCCTTCACTTCCAAAACTATAGAGGATTTGAAACTACTCTGAACACAAACATTCTCATCAGTTTAGTTGAATCAAGCAACCTAATACCCAATCTAGCCAAATGATGTACTTCTCGAGCTAACTTTTTCTTATCCTTCTCCACATGAGCCACACTGCCCATAGACAACCTACTAAGGGCTTCTGCTACTACATTGGCCTTGCCCGGATGATACAACACACTCATATCATAATCTTTTAGCAACTCTAACTATGTCCTTTGATGAAGATTCAACTCCATCTGAGTGAATATATACTATAGGCTTTTATGGTCCGTGAACACATCAACATGCACACCATAAAGATAATGTCTCCAAATTTTCAAAGCAAATACTACAGCAGCTAATTCTAAATCATGGGTTGGGTAATTATTTTCATGCGGTTTCAACTGTCGAGAGACATAAGATATAACCTTACCTCTCTACATCAACACACAACCCAAACCAACTCTATAGGCATCACAATAAACAACAAAATTTGTACCATCAGATAATGTTAAGACTGGGGCTAAAGTGAGTCGAGTCTTCAACTCCTAAAAAATCTTCTCGCAAGAATCTTGCCATAGGAACTTAACCTTATTTTGGGCCAATCGGGTCATGGGAGATACAATAGATGAGAAACCTTCAACAAAGCAGTGGTAATAGCCAGATAGACCTAAGAAATTTCTAATATTTGATGGAGAGATAGGTCTAGGTCAATTTCTTACCGCTTCTATCTTTTGGGGATCGACTCTAATGCCTTCAGCTGAAATTATATGACTGAGAAAGGCTACTGACCTTAGATATAACTCACACTTGCTGAATTTGGCTAACAAGTGATGATCTCTAAGAATTTCCAGAACAATTCTAAGATGATCTGCCTGGTCATCCTTGCTACGAAAGTATACAAGGATATCATCTATGAACACTATAACAAACATATCAAGATATTGTTTGAACACACGGTTCATAAGGTCCATGAAAGTTGTTGGAGAATTGGTTAGCCTGAAAGACATAACCAAAAACTCAAAATAACCATAACAGGTTCTGAAGGTAGTCTTTGGAATGTCACATTCCTTAACTTTTAGCTGATGATAGCCAGATCTAAGGTTTATCTTTGAGAAGTAACTGGCACCTTGAAATTGATCAAACAAGTCATCAATTCTTGGAAGAGGGTAATTATTCTTGACTGTAACTTTATTCAGATGACGATAGTCTATGCACATACACAAAGAACCATCCTTCTTTTGCATGAATAGAATGGGAGCGCCCCATGAAGAAACACTGGGCCTTATGAAACCTTTATCTAAAATATATTTGAGTTACTCTTTCAAATCCTTAAGCTCTGCGGGTGCCATATGATATGGAGGAATGGAAATAGGCTGGGTAACGAGAAGAAGGTCAATCCCAAATTCTATCTCTCTATCGGGAGGTATCCCTGGGAGATCATCTAGAAAAACATCAGGAAACTCATTAACTATACTAACTGACTGAATAGTCAGAGCCTCATACTTAGTGTCTTTAACTCAAACTAGATGATAGATGCAACCTTTAGAAATCTTTCTAGCCCTGAGATAAGATATGAAATGACTCTTGGAAGATACACAATTTCTGGATCATTCGAAAACTAGTTGACCTGGGAACTGAAACTTAACCACACGGGTACGACAGTCTATTGATGCATAATAGGAATAGCCAATCCATACCCAGAATAATATCAAAATCAACCATGTCTAACTCTATCAAATTTTTTAATATGATGATCAAGGACAGTAATGGGACAATTTTTATAAACTTGCTTAGCAATAATAGACTCATCTACTGGGGTAGAAACTAGGAAAGGCTCAGGGATCTTTTTAGAACGTACTTCAAAATTCACAGCAACCAACGAGGTCACATAAGAGAAACTTGACCCAGGGTCTAACAAACATAAACATCAAACTGAAAAACTTGAAGCATACTAGTAACAATATCTAGAGAATCCTCCTGTTCCTGATGGGATGGTAAAACCTAGAATCAGTTTTGGTACTATTTGCCATCGATACTGGATGAAGACCTCTGAGGAGGGGTTGGACGGGCTAAAGAAGATGCTGCACTAGTAGCCTGAGTCTGAGGTCAAACACCTTTATTTCCCTGTCTAGCATACGAGCAAGCTCTGAGTCTATGGCCCAACTTTCAACTACTAAAACAACCCCTCTATTTGTCTAAGCACTCGCCGAGATGGGTCCTACCACAGTTAGCATACTGGGGATAACTGGGCCTACTACTCACACTGTTCTGAGATCTAGACATTGAAGGCTCACTCCCCAGCTCCTACCTATTTCTGCTTGTAAAAGCACTAGCTGATGAAGGAGATGGCATAGATGAATTGCTCTAAAACTATAGGTAATTCTCTCCATGGGATCTAGTCTGACCATACTCATGCTGCTCTGATCTATCCCTCTTGTTTCCTCTTACTCTATCTTTCTCTTTTATCTTTTCTTCCTCAATCTGCTAAGCATACATCATCAATCTAGCAAGATCCATGTCTCAATTTAGCTTTGCAGTCCTACATGCCTAAGTAACAAATCCAGACACACCGATCACAAACTTACTCATACTGGTCCTAGAGTCAGCCATCAAATTAGAAGCATACTTAGATAACTGGTTGAACATGAGGTAATACTTATTTATTATCATAGATCCCTACCTCAGGTTCATAAACTCTTATACCTTTGTTTCCCTCATCTCAAATGGGAAGAACTTGTCCAAGAATGCATCCTAGAACACCTGCCAGGTCACGGGAGCAATATTCTCCCCTCTACTCTTCCTCCACATCATAACCCAATCATACGCAACATCTTTAAGCCTATAAGATGCCAAATCTACACTCTCTTTCTAAAAATATGCATAACTTGGGTGATTTTCTTTACCTCATCAAGATACAATTGTGGGTCCTCACCTGCCTTCGACCCATAGAGCTCTAGTGGATTTATCCTCATGAAATCACAAATCCTGGATATGGCTAAATCACCTCCTGGCAAATACAAAACTACAGCCTGATTATTAGCCTGAACATTCGTAGTGACTGTCTGGGCTAACGCCTGAAAAGCTGCACGAAACTCTACATGAGATATTTTTATTTAGGGGATCAACAGGTTTATGTTGTTGATTGTCATTTCTATGGGCATTAGCTCTATGAGAAGTCATTTTTTTTCATAAAAGAGCAAGAGTTAATAGTGGATAGAGATAGTTGCAGGCACGATAGATTCTAAAAGAAAGAGATGATTTTTCCTAAAACAACTTGCAGCCTCTTGCTAATAGATATGGAGCACTATACACCAATGATCAAGACTCTACATAATGCGGCTTGTCAGACTCTTTAGGACTCTTAAAACATAAGGCTCTGATACCAAGTTTCAAACACCCCGAAATCACATCCCGAGATGTCATACGGTGCTTAAGGCTACAAGTAGCCCTAAGCTAACCCTTCAAGCCTATTTCTCTTCTAACACTTACTTTACGATAAATAAACCAAGAAATAATACTATATTATATCAAATCTGAACTGAAATAACTAAAATAATACTATATTTTATTAACTGAAAGATAAAATGGGGGTTTTTGATGATCAAAAAATAATTGTTGTTCACTTTAGTTTTAATGTTTGTAAATCAAGAATTTATGAAATAACTAGAATTATGTTCACTAGAGCTTCCGGTACATGACAGATGCTAAAAGTGATTCAAGATTCTCACGGAGGGTGGGATAACAAGCTATCTTTATCGATGTTATGATTAAATGTCTCTCGACATACTTAAGCATTTAATTCCCTAATCCTCTCGAACGTAGGGAATTTCTATTTACTGCCCAGATTTTACCTCAGATTAACCAACCTTGTTACAGCGCTGATTATTAAACAAAGTATTTTCCATTTCCTATTGATAATTCACTTCCTACTATATTTGATTTCTTTCTCAAGCAAATCAAAGCAGGTGTGTCTACTATTTGCAACCAACAGATGTTAAATAAAACTTCAAAATTATCAAGAAATCCTACCACCTTTTAAATCTTGAATACTTATGTAATGCCCCGATTTTCTGAACCAAAATGCTACACGGTGCTCATGATCCTGAAGGACCACAAGCTAACCCATGAATGATATCTATACCTGCAAACTGCATAATATCTCATAAAATATGCGAAAACATGAATTGTAAGGCCATAAGGTTCAATACTGATACATATCCAAAAAACATGATATAATAATACCTAAGAAAAATATAAATATTGAAGTCTGAACATCTAATCTGACATCTAGTCCGAAAGCCTCTAACTGAACTAAATAAGGAGTTGAAGGAACATGTCTCAAACTAACTCCATGAACTGAAAAACTAATCTAAAATACTGTAGTAAAGTAATAATTAATATTTTTCTCAAATGAAGAGGAACACTGACTGCTAAAATCTGTAATGTTACTGCTGCTATCAAACTCATTCCTCTGTACCTATGGCATCAAATAAAAACCATAGCGCGAATACGTCAGGACGACTGAATAAACTGAGTATACGAGTGAGGTCAGCTAAATACAAAGGGTTTAATATGCATGAACAATGCTGACTGATATGAACGTGAGAATACATACATACGTAACTGCAACTAAACTCATGGTGATACTGACTACTAAGTCTAAATACTGACAACATGAGTTTAATGATGCTGAGATACTGAATGACTGAGTTTACTCATATTGAGATACTGAATGACTGAGTTTACTGATATTGATATGTAATTCACTAATAAGTGAGGAACTGATATTGTATTACTGAATACTGGGAGACCAATACTATATTACTGATAAAGGAATGATTGTTTCTGGTAGTTCTGATTATGAAGAACTAATTTGATTGAATGTATATAACAGTTCTGAAACTAAGCTCGTGATAACATAACTACTGAGTATGAATACTCATGACATGTATTTACTGATAACATATCATGAATGATAACTGAATTCTAATAACTGATATATCTGATAATACGAGTTCTGATAACTGATAGCATGAATAACTATATCTGATAGTCCTAAATCTGATGGAACTAGCTGAGTTCCGTATTGTATCTGAGTTAACTATATCTGACAGTCCTGATATCCTGAAGAACTATCTAAGTTCTTTTACTGAGACTGATACTGAAACTATAGGAAGTAGTTATCTAATCGACATGCCCCAAATACGCTATAATAGCTAAGCTGGGGTCCAATCTCTGCCCTGATTGGAAGGGTGTCAATACCATGCCACTGGTAAGGACAAGCTGTGAGTGACCCTCATCTAGCAGGTACTCATAATGAGAATAGTGGGAACCTTCATCTGATAGGTTAAGCCACCTTATCTACCCTCAACTGACAGGTATTGATGTCTCAACCTATGTTGGCTACATAGTTCTAGAACGCAAGGACTGCTTCTAAGAATCACACCCTCTACTGGCAGGTGAGTTTCCATCCTTGTGTTCGTTCGGTGCTGAATCTTACTCCCAACTGAATGACACTGAACTGATTATACTGAACTGATTTCCTAGTTCTTACTAGAATTAAATGAACTGTTACTGATTGTTCTATTTAACTGAATTGAACATGGACTGATTTTATTGAGTTTCGATGACTAGCGGAACACTACTAAATTCTATTAACAAACTAAATGCTACTGAGTTCTGTTAGCTAACTGAGTTTACTGATGTCTGAACTGAATACTGAACTAAATTGTACTGACACTGAGATTTACTGAATTCTATTGACTAATAAAATATTACTGAGATTACGTAGATTACTGAGTACTGAGTAAAACTAAACTGATACTGCCTTTACATGAGTTTTCCTGAGTTATGAGACTGACTAAAGTCTACTGAACATGGCTTGACTGAGAGTATCGTGAAAACATGACATGGCTCTAGGCACACAGCTATATTTTTTAGGTACAAGTACCCCCAGGACTCGATAGAAGGAAACTGACACTTCTTGACATTCTTGAATACATGATCAATATCAACCATTCATAATAAAATAAGTTGGGGATTTCATGAAGTACATGGTTAACATAATCTTGTTCATGGTAGGAATGTAAGTAATCAAGATCATAATTTGATACTCTAACATCATGACATTTGAACAACATATTCATTGTACAACAATAGCATGTAAGCCATTCAAGCATGAGGTCAATGGCATGAATTCACCTTTTAGGCCATATTAATCTATACTAAATGTTTCTTGTTTCTGTTAAACATTTAATCAAACACCTTTCATGCACAACTTAGGCATAGGTGAAATCATAAAAATTTTACAAAGTATAAATCACCAAATTCATGGACTTCATATTATATTTCAACATAGTTTCATGATTTCACATAAAGATCCCAACTTGGGAATCATTCAACACCAAAAACATGCTCATCAACGTCCAACTTGTAATTTCAAGAACTCAACATAAAGTTCATATGAATAATATTACAAAATAAATTAGGTTTCATGATTCTTGAGATAACTCATGGAATTAAAAACTCAATTTAACATCATCAACATGAACATAATCATCCCACCATAAAATATTCATGATACATAACTTAAAACTTGATTATTGAGCTCCATGGATGAAGGAAATCCATGGATGAACACTATGCATACCTTAGTTCTTCATTTTACGAAGATCGACAGAGAGAATTTCTTGAAATTAAATCCCCAATTGCAAACCCTTTTCCTGTTCTTCATGAATTTTGAGAGAAATCAAGCATATGTTGCTAAATTATGCTAAATATCGTGTTTATGTGTATATATAGAGAGGTGAAAAAGATAAAAATACCCCTGGAGAAAGAGAGAAAGATGCAGCTGTCCTCCGTTGTTTTCAGGCTGATAGGCTAAAGTAAATTGATCATAACTTTTTACTCCAATGTTTAAATTGGATGCAACCAATTGAATTGGAAAGAAGACTCAAAGATATTTCTATTGATATATAGCAGATCTCACAGTTCATTATATACACGAAGTTGTGATAGTTTGAAGTTGACAGAAATTTTTGACCTGAAATGCGCCCGAAATGTGGGAGCATTTCAAACCAGTGAGTTAGCCACTGAAATGTGCCCAAAATGCGCCCAAAATATTTCCAATACGTAATAGGGACTTTCCCCATCGCAACGTAACTTGAAAATCTAAAAATGGAGGTCGGGAAGGTCATGAAATAAATTCCCGAAGTTAGGAGGTCTAAAATGAGAGTAAGTGTTGAACTTGAACACTTAGCAAAAAATTTTCTAAGTTTTGGAATCTCTCATGGAGCTTTACGAGCTGAATTTGACATGCGATTTTTATAGGGTCTTAGCACCTCATCAAGACCTAACCCTAGATCCCATAACTCAGGTTGATGGAGTTTAGCCAGTCATGTGTAACGAACGAAACAAATAATTGAATTCATGATTTGAAAGATAAACTTACAGAGCAATGAAAAGTAATAATTGTTACTTCGATTCAATCACTAAATAACTCCGCAAAAAGCAATAGTAATCTCTCACAAGTTAATGGTGACAGTGTATCCAAAACTAGAGCGAGAAATACTCAAGTTCATGAAGTTATTTCTCCTCCCCCTTAATGAAACCCTAAAAGCTGCTATTTATCGCTGTAACTTAAAGTCGGAATTAAAACTTCTGAAATTCGTCCATTAGATGACTCAACCTCTTAAGGAAAACCTATACTTGTCCTTAAATACTTAGGCTAATTATGGAAACAAAATCATAGGTTACAGTTTTTTCTCGGAATAGACGACGACATAGGTGATGCCTTATCAGGGTTCTGACGCCTTATCAGGAATGTCGTCAGATCCACTTCAATTTTGACATTCTCTACTTTAGGGTAACAACGAAACTTGACAGCTTATTAGAACTTTGACGATTTATCACCAATGTCATCACGGATTCCAACTGAAGTCCATTCTCTGCTTTAGGGTGACGACGAAACTTGATGGCTTATCAGAACTTTGATGATTTATCACCAATGCCATCATGGATTCCAGCTGAAGTCCATTCTCTCTAAGGCTGACGATGCTCTTGATAGCTTATCAAATTTGTGATGACATATCAGGGGATGTCGTCATACTTCTGCTCCAAATTCATCACACTACCTCCAGCTGACGATGGACCTGATACTTATCACCAAGTTGATGACTTATCACAAAAAGTAGTCAACTGTTTTTCTACAATTTCTTGGCTATTTGTTCCATATTCACCTCTTTTTGTCCTTATTGTCTCAGGTTCTCTTCCATCTTGCCTTTTATGCAATATCAAAGAAATATCATCAAAAACAACGATAGTTACTTAAGAACTTACAATTATTCCGAGTTAAAAGTCTTAAATGTGCTAACAAAATGCTAGCACATCAACACCCTCAACTTAAAACAATTTCTTGTCCTCAAGCAACCAAAATATAACTAAGAGAATACAAAGTATATTCGGCAGTCAATTTTCTATATCATCTCAACACAACTTCACCTTCTCCCAGGTCAATCAATTCAAACTCAATTGTGTATACTATTGAAAAACAACAATGCAACACACAGGAATCAAGTTATGGCATAAATTCAGCAATAGCAACCATGCATGTACCAAGATCACACTATCCAAACAAGTTAGCAACTAGCAACATCACCTGTGTGCCCTCACAACAAAGAAATCCATTTTTCACTTATATCAGAAATCACATATATACATTTAGGGATAATCACGAGACTCACTCTCAGAATGAAGTTCCACTCAATGTACGTCAAATGCCATAGTCTTGTCCTTATAGTCAGTACCAAGGTTTTTGGGCAGGTCAGCTAGGATCACTATAGGTCTTTTTCTTGGCTTGTAATGTAGGCTAGGGGCTAGTATGACATTCAAGGGTATTTAAAGTGACTACGCCTCCTTGACACTACACTAACCTCTTGGGGTTTCACTTCTTAACCTTCTTCTCTTCCTCCCTTTTATTGATCACACATGCTCAAGGTGGGTGCTATCTTTTCAAAAACCAAATTATCTTTTTCTAATATTTTATACAGCTTTTTCTTTTCTTATTTTTTTTGCACCACACCCGGCTTTTTATTCTTTTCTCTTATTCTACCTTACTTCATACTCATTTTGCATCACGCACCCCTATGATAGCCACCCTCAACTTAGGCTATTTGTCTAAGTCAAAGTGTACAGTGTCCAAGGAGGACCAGGACCAAAACAGGTTCATTATGAAACAAATGGAAAGGTGATGGGTGTCAAAAAGAAAATAGGCTATTCAGACTCAAAATAGGTATCAAGGGATATTATGTATACAGGGAAGGTCATTTAGGCTGAAAGTGGGTTACAATCAAAAATGGCATATGATCCTTTCTTAGCCCCTATCCTACAACCAAGGAAAGACTAATCGGGCAAGTTCTGGATTCACACACAAAGGGAACTAAGTAAGACCTCGCACACACATGGCACACAAATATATCGTACATCACTACTTATCCAGTTCATGCAATTGTTTAGCACTGATTATCATGTTGCCAGAACTAGTGCCACCAAAAGATACACTGTGGTCACAATTAGATGTAGTTCACATAGTATTACAAATAAACTCTTGGAGAGGTACTCAAAAATCACAAAACATATTAGTTGCCTTATTACTTGTATTTTACCTAGTTAACCACAACACATCACAAAACAAAACACAAAATGCCTAAACATACCGGCTCTACTAGGAAAAAGACTCTAGGGAAAAGAGGCACGACAACAAAAATCCACAGAGGACATTAACACCCACAAGTATCCCCACCCTCAACTTAAAATCATACAATGTCCCCAATGCATCAAACCAAAATAAGAGAGTTAGAAACATACCTGTGGCATCACGGGTGTGAAGATCTAATGTCAATCACATAATACGAATACAAACAACAAAATATCTTGGGTTGCCTCCCAAGAAGCGCCTAATTTAGTGTCGCAGCATGACTCAGTTATCTTGACTACTCAGACTTTATCAAGATACCTTGTTGATAATTATTTATGTCTCCACTTGGAGGATTTAAAACGTTGACCCAAATTGTGATCAATACATCTTCAGGGTGTGTTGGGCAAATATACGGGCATGATAAGGAATGTTCTATCACTCCACTTCAAAGACTTAAAATGCTTGCCCAATTTTGCATCGAACTTTTGTGTGGGCTCATTTGGCAATGGTGAGAATCTTAAACAGCCATTAAATGGACATCGATCTTTAAGCTTCTTGGCCTTCAAGATTGGGGTTGTAGTTTACCCTATTGGAAGGACAGACTCCCAAATGTAAGAATCTTCCTCCTCATTTTCAAAATTTGTCATTTGCTTAGGTGATTTGACTTTCAACACATCCACCAAGCATAATGTTTAAAATTGGTTTGAATGAGGACTAACTCTCAATTTTGGAGTAGCATCCCTATTAGTATTTTTATCCCAAAATGGACTAGAGTCTTCACAAGGATTGTGCTTGATTTCTTCTTTTAACTCTAGTACCATTTCCTCGTCTTTAGCATCTAAATTCATAAATGGTTTGGTTGGTTAGGAAATCACCGAGGGTTGCTCAATATCAAGCTCATCATCAACATCAGATTCTTACTCCTCATCTTCACACTCGTCCATTATGTTAAATGATTCCACAAATAAGATAACATCTAAACATAATGTGAAAAAGTGCTTTGAATGATTGACCTCTTTATTTATATTATCTATCATTCTTAGTTCCTCGTTACTTGCCCTTATGTCTTGACGTATATCACGTATGATATCATTCATTGTGTCCACACACTTCAACATTAGTTGAAGCGTAGCTTCAATGCCATTCTTTCCGATACTTTATTCTTCCTGTTCTTGGCCATAAAACCTATCAAAATTATAACAAGAACTAGAATTTGGGTTAGTATATTGGGGGGAGGGAGCATTTGGGCAATCGCTCCAATGTACATCTTGACCACCACATAACGAACAATTATACTCCCGGTAGGATGGAGATGGTGCACACATCTCTCTCCGGGGATCATATCTACAATCTTGCCAAAAGTGAGGTCCATCACAATATGGACATGGATCATCAAGATAAGATTTCCAAAAATCAAGCTTATGTTCATTCCGCGATGCCATAGTAATAAGTAAACTAAAATAAAAATCTACCTAACACAAGAAATAAAAGACAACTAAAAAGAAATATTTACAAGTTTGAATTCAAGCAAGTAGGGTAAAATTCCAAACCAACTCAATACGCCAAATTATTCCCCGGCAATAGAGCCATTTTTGATAACGCTCAACTTACACTTCAATTTAGTGCAAGGTGATCGTCGTTAATATATTTACCCAACTTTGGAGTCGGGGTCAAATCCACAGGGATCAATGTGATTAGCGATTAAACTAGTTTGAAACTAAAGCTACAAGTTAAATTCAAACAAATGATACGAAAAGATAAAATGGGAGTTGTTCACTTTAGTTTCAGTGTTTGTAAATCAAGAATTTATGAAATAACCAGAATTATGTTCACTAGATCTTTCGGTACATAACAGATGGTAAAAGTCGTTCAAGATTCTCACGATGGGTAGGATAACGCATTTAATTCCCTAATCCTCTCAGACTTAGAAAATTTCTATTTACTGTGCAGATTTTACCTCAGGTTAACCAACCTTGTTACAGTGCTGATTATTAAACAAAGTATTTTTGAGTCCCTATTGATAATTCACTTCCTACTATATTTGATTTCATTCTCAAGCAAATCAAAGCAGGTGTGTCTACTATTTGCAACCAACAGACATTAATTGAAACTTCAGAATTATCAAGAAATCCTACCACCTTTTGAATCTTGAATACTTAGGACCTCATCAAGACCTAACCCTAGATCCCATAAGTCAGGTTAATGGATTTTAGACACTCATGATGTAACGAACGAAACACATAATTGAATTCATGATTTGAAAGATGAACTTACAGAGCAACGAAAAGCAATAATTGTTTCTTTGATTCAATTACTAAATAACTCCGCAAAAAGCAATAGTATTATCTCACAAGTTAATGGTGACAGTGTATCCAAAACTAGAGAGAGAAATACTAAAGTTCGTGAAGTTCAAGATGTCTAAGATTTCTCCTCCCCCTTAATAAAACCCTAAAAGCTGCTATTTATAGTTGTAACTTAAAGGAAATTTTGAATTAAAATTTTTGAAATTCGTCCCTTAGATGTCTCAAACTCTTAAGTAAAACCTAGACTTGTCCTTAAATACTTAGGCTAATTATGGAAACAAAATCACCAGTTACAGCTTTTTCTCAAAATAGACGACGTCATGCGTAACTGACGCCTTATCAGGGTTCTGACGCCTTATCAGGAATGTCATTAGATCCTTTTCAATTTTGACATTCTCTGCTTTAGGCTGACGACAAAACTTGACAGCTCATCTGAAGTTTGATGATTTATCACCAATGTCATCATGAATTCCAGCTGAAGTCCATTCTCTGTCTAAGGCTGACGACGCTCTTAATAGCTTATCAAATTTTTGACGACATATCAGGGGATGTCGTCACACTTCTGCTCCAACTTCATCACACTGCCTCCAGCAGATGATGGACTTGATAACTTATCACCAAGTTGACGACTTATCACATAAGTTGTCAATTGCTCTTCTGCAATCTCTTGGCTATTTATTCCATATTCACCTCTTTTTGTCCTTATTGTCTTAGGTTCTCTTGCATCTTGCCTTTCACTACAATATCAAATAAATGTCATCAAAAACAATGATAGTAACTTAAGAACTTACAATTATTCCGAGTTAAAAGTCTTAAATATGCTAACAAAATGCAAGCACATCAGATGACCATGCAGATCACCTTAGTACTATTTTACAAACTCTTAGAGATCATCAATTGTTCACCAAATTTAGAAAGTGTGAATTTTATCTAAGGTCAGTAGCCTTTCTGGGTTATATTGTTTCCACTAAAGGCATTAGAGTTGATCCCCAAAAGATAGAAGCTGTAAAGAATTCGCCTTAACCTATCTCTATGTCAAACATTAAGAGTTTCTTGGGTCTAGCTAGTTATTACCTTTTTTTTGTTAAGGGTTTCTCATCTATTGCATCTCCTATGTCTAGACTGACCCAAAACAAAGTTAAGTTCCTATGGTCAGATTCTTCTTAGAAAAGTTGTCAGGAGTTGAAGTCTCAACTCATATCAGCCCCAGTGCTAGATTTACTGGATGGTTCAGATGGTTTTGTGGTGTATTATGGTGTCTCTAGAGTTGATTTGGGTTGTGCGTTAATGCAGAGAGGTAAGGTTATATAGCCTATTCCCCTAGACAGTTGAAACCTTATTAAAAGAATTACCCAACCCATGATCTTAAATTAGTTGTTGTCATTTTTGCTCTGAAGATATGGAGACACTATTTGTATGGTGTCTATTTTAACGTCTTTACAGACCACAAAATCTTGCAGTATGTG
Organism: Capsicum annuum; assembly: GCF_002878395.1. Classification (NCBI taxonomy): domain Eukaryota; kingdom Viridiplantae; phylum Streptophyta; class Magnoliopsida; order Solanales; family Solanaceae; genus Capsicum; species Capsicum annuum. The sequence continues at coordinate 16,421,965 of NC_061121.1, forward strand.
TTTACTCAAAGAAAGTTGAATTTTCATCAGAGGAGATGGTTAGTGTTGCTAAAAGATTATGATATGAGTGTGTTGTATTATCTGAGCAAGGCCAATGTAGTGGCAGATGCCCTTAGCAGTTATCTATGGGCAGTGTTGCTTATGTGGAGAAAGATAAGAAAGAGTTGGCTCGGGAGGTTCATCGCTTGGTTAGATTGGGTGTTAGGCTACTTGATTTAGATAAAGGTAATATTTGGGTTCAGAGTAGTTCTGAATCCTCTATAGTTTTTTTAAAAAAAAAAATTAAGAAACGGACCTTACCCGGGGCTCTCACCTCCTGTGGCAGTCAAGGTCTGAGCCACACACCCCCAAGACTTATCATAAATAAAATAAAGTACATGAAGGGGGACATAGACCTTACCTCCGGCCTATGGTGGTTCAAAGTCAACTAGCCTACTAAGGCTGGTACTCTCATCCCCGATACTAGAAATGAAGCCTTAGGAGCATTATATGCCCCTTTAATCATAATTTCTCTCCAAGTCTCCCTCAAGAACAAACCCTAATCCCCATCCAAGAACTCCATCAAATTTCTTAAAGATAGTCAAGAATTCAAAGTTTCTAATCCAAGAAGCATAAAATTCAAGTCATCATCTTCAAAATTCAAGCCAAGAATTAAGTATCACATTCAAGAATCTCAAGAAAGCATTCAAGATCATCTCCTAGGGTTTCAAAGTCGAGTTTTCTTTATCAAATCCAAACTATTAAGGTATGTGGGATTTTAACAAGGACAATCCTTTCGTCCTTGTACCCAAAACTTGTTTTAGATTACAAATTACTGAATTTTAGATTATTTTCCATGAAATTAAAGTTGGGGTTTATACCCATTGTTGTTAATTACAAGCTTATAAGGTTTTCAATGATTTAGAAGTGGAATTGAATGACTAATTTCATATATTTATGCAAGTAATGTGATTTTTCAGATTTTTCCAAGTGAGTTTAAGCATGATATTATGATTCTTGATTTTATTATTTTTATATTGTTGAAGTATTTTCAAGAAGCATATTAAGTATGATGTTTTGCTATGATATTACATGGGTATGTTTATATTTTCATGCTTATTGCTTAAATTTCCAGATTTTGAGTTGATTCATCAATATTTACATTATCAAGCATGAATCTTTTGGTGTTTTAACATGAGTTTGATATATGGGTCATTTAGCCCTATTTAAATATTGTTATTTTGAGAATGTTGAAAGCTTTTAAAGATGATTGTTGAGCAAGAGGTCTAAATATGATGTTGATGCTTTAAAGATTTATATTTTGAGCCCTAAGTACAAGTTAAGAGTTTATAAGGAGATTATGATCTCAAGCTTTGTTGACAAGTTTTGATAAGTGCTTTCAAAATCAAAGATTGATCTTTTGATCCTACGCTAATATAGGAATCCACATTATTTATGATTTAAAGCAAAGATAAGTATGATTGGTCTCCATTATAGACCCTTGAGTTATTTTAAGGTGGATTTCCTAAAAGTTCTAAGTCTAAGTATTGGAGTAGTATTTAGCACCGAGTTGGGTATTATTCCAAGGTATCATACCTCAAAACTACGTGCCACCGTAGGATTGAGATTTAGGATCTCAAGGCCGAGACAGTGATCACTAAAGTTAAGGTTCTATTCCGATGGCAAGGGTAGAACAGCTCTCACCAATGTTGGAAACACATTGGAATCCATGTCAGCTAACATGGTTTATGTCGGTTAGAAGAAACTCCCATGCCCAAGTCCTTGATTCCCAAAGTTCTATAATCCCTAAATTTTAAAAGAAGTCCCCTACTCTCCTCAAGATAAAGTATATGTTTTGAAAGCTATGGTTTTAAGATTCACAAAGTTCTAAGTTTCAAAGTCCCTAAGTCTCAAGTTTCAAAATTTTTTAAAGCTCCTAAGTATTTAAGTTCCAAAAGAAAGGAATGATAGAAAAGCTTTTAGAAAACTAAGTGTGAAGGCTCACAAATTTTAATCAAATTATGCTTTACAGAAATATATTAGATTTCAGATTTCAGATTTAAGAATGAGTCCTTCCTACACTTAGACAGCATGATTTAAAGAAAAAGTATAAGTACAGCTTTTCAAACTAAATTTTATGACTCACTAGATTTAGAAAGCATGATTTGCTTCTCATGATATTATATTTCAGTTTTGTAGATATTCCAGCTTATGTGAGTCATTTTCATTTAGCATGCATTGTTTTATAAATTGTGATGATGAGATAATATTTTATTTATGCATTGTACCCCCATATACTCAGTACATCCTCAAAGTACTAATCCACATATATGTCTATGTGCTACATTATCTCGTAATATAGGTACAAGTTGTAGCACACATACCATGTTCAGTCAGTTACAGCTTCTAGTAAGCAGGTGATGAGTCCTTTTGATTCACGGGATCGAGTCAGTTGTACAGTTTGAGCAATATTTTATTTTTCTTTATTCAGTCGTATTGAATTAGGATAGTTAGGAGTCATGACCCGGCTATCTATAGTCAATACTAGTAGAGGCTTCATACACAGGCAGTAGAAGATGCTGTAATTGAACTCTAGTTTGTTTTGTAAAATTAGAGATGTATTATTTTAATATTGAGTTGTATTGATCAAGTTTAGAAAATATTTATGTTTACATATTTTCTTTATACTTATGTATCTTATTTAGTTTCTCATGAATTATGCCAGTGTAAGGGTTATCTTGGGATCACTTGTGGTCCTAAACCCCGTGTGACGTCTTGGGATAGATTTTTGGGGCGTTACAGTCATCTTAGCTCTACTTTCAATGGTTAGGCTGAGAGGACCATCCAAACTTCAAAAGATATATTGAGGGCATGTGCTCTTGATTTTAAGGGTAGTTGGGATGAGCATTTGCCATTGATTGAGTTTGCATATAACAATAGTTATCATTCTAGCATTTAGATGGCCCCATTTGAAGCTTTGTATGGGAGGAGATGTAGATCACCCATAGGTTAGTTTGAAGTGGGTGAGGCTGCTTTGCTTGGGCCTGATGCAGTATTTGAGGCTATGGAGAAGGTCAAGCTGATTAAAGAAAGGCTGAAGAAAGCTCAGAGTTGTTAAAAGTCATGTGCAGATGTGAGGAGACTATATCTTGAGTTTGAAGTTGATAACTTAGTATATTTGAAGATCTCACCCATGAAAGGGGTGAAAAGGTTTGGAAAAAAGAGGAAGCTTAGTCCCCGTTATGTTGGCCCCTATAGAATTATGAGACATGTTGGGCAAGTAGCTTATGAGGTTGAGTTACCCGCAGACTTGTTAGTTGTTTATTTGGTATTACACGTCTCCATGCTTAGGAAGTGCATTGGTGATTCCGCTGTTGTAGATCCTTCAGAAAGCCCAGATGTCCAGAATAGTCTATCATATGATAAGATCCCAGTTGAGATTCTAGATCACCAGATCCATAGACTAAGGAACTGTAACACCCCGAATCTGGTACTCGAAACTCTACACAGTGCCCATGACCCCGAAGGACCACAAGCTAACCCATGACTGATATCTGTAAATTGAGCACTGAATATTAGTAATAATATCATAAATACGAAAACATGAACTGAAAGGCCATTAGGTTCAAAACTAGTACATAACTTAAAAATATGGTATAACGATACCAAAACAACTGAGATAATTGTCTAAACATACTGTAGTCTGAAAGCCTCTAAACTGTCTAAATAAAGAGTTGATGGGACATGTCCCCAACTAACTCCAACTACTGAAATAAACTAAAAACTGAAATGGTAATGTGATTATCATATCCACAAATGATGAGGACTCACAGCTGACTCTGACTGCTGAACTAGGATACTACCGATGCTCTGAAGGTCTTACTTCTAAACCTATGGTATAAGACACCATAGCGCAAATGCATCAGTACATTAATGTACTGGTATGCAAGTGAGGTAGGCTGAATGCAAATGGTTCATATGCATGAACAATACTAACTTACTAACTAACATGAACGTGAGAATACATGCATGACTACGTAATTGTAACTGAGATCGTGATAGGACTAGATACCGAGTCTACTGATATTGACCCTGAATCACTGATAAGTGAGAAAGACTGATACTGTATTACTTAATACTGATGGTCTGATACTATGTTACTGATACATAAATAACTGTTTCTGACTGTTCTGATTATGAAGAACTGGTCTAGTTGCTTGTATCTGACATTTTTGAAGCTGAATACTAATAACATGAATTATGAGAACTGATATAACTAATAATATGAGTGACTATATCTGACTGTCCTGAATCTAATAGAACTAGCTGAGTTCTGTATTGTATCTAAATTTAACTGTATCTGACAGTCCTAAAATTTAAAGAACTATCTGAGTTCTTTTATTGAGACTGAGACTGAGACTGTGATTGAAACTATGAATGAGACTGTAACACCCCGATTTGCTAAACTAGAATGCTACACAGTGCTCATGACCCGAGGGACCACAAGCTAACCCATGACTAATATTTGTACCTATATACTGCAAATCATGATATAATAATGTGAAATACATAAAACTGTAAGGCCATATAGTTCAACTGAATAAAACCATGTGGGTGAAAATACCCAAAACAACTCAATCTGAAAGCTAAGTCTGAACGTAAATCTGAATGTATATTTGAAAGCCTCTAAACTATCTGAATAAGGAGTTGAAGGAACATGTCTCCAACTAACTCAGTAAAACTGAATAGAAGAAATAAATAAATGTATCAAATCATATTGTCCTCGAATCTATAAGGACTCACTATGTCTCTGCGACTGAAATGCTACCGCTACTGCTGGGCTGGAGCTCGTGTCTTGGAACCTATAGTGTAACATGAAAAGAAAGCACCATAGCGCAAATGCGTCAGTACAACTGGAGTACTGAGTATACAAGGAAGGTAGGCTGAACATAAAGTGTTTCATGCATGAACAACACTGACTGACTAATATGAACGTGGGAGTGCAAACACACATATATAGAAACTGGGACCATGAATACGTGATAGCATGACCTGTAAGCTAATACATGGTTTATTGATAACTGTCATGGATGATACTGAAACTGATAACATGGACGACTGTATCTGATAGTCCTGTATATACTAAAATCTGAAGAATACCCTGAGTTCTTTTATTGAGACTGATACTGAAATTATGGGAAATAGTGTTTAACCGACATGCCCCATGTATGCCGTTATGGCTAAGCTGGGGTCCAATCTCTACCCCGACTAGAGGGGTGCCAATACCGTGCCACGGGTAAGGACAGCTTGTGAGTGACCCTTATTTGGCGGGTACTCAATGAGAATGGTGGGAACCCTAAATTGACGGGTTAAGCCACCTCATCAACCGTAATCTGAAGGTTTAAGATGTCTCAACCTACACTGGCTACGTAATTCTGGAAAACAAGGATGACTACTAAGAATCACACCCTGAACTGGCGGGTGTGTTCCCATCCTTAGGTTCACTCGGTGCTAACCTTTACTCCCATCTGGAGGGACTGGACATGAATAACTGACTGTACATGACTTAATCTTACTGAATTCTGTTGACTGGTGGAATGTTACTGATATCTGAAAACTGACTAAGATCATGAGGTTTTCCTGAGTCACATGACTGACTGAAGTCTATGGAATCATAGCTTGAGTTCGGATACCATGAAACATGACATGGCTCTAGGCACACAGCTATAGTTTTCGGGTACAAGTGCCCCCAAGACTCGATAGAAGGAAACTGACACACATGACATGACTTGATCACAAGATTTGAGTCGACAATTCACAATATCATAAGTAAGGCTTTCATAATAAGAATGATTCTCAACAAACTATCACATGATCGGGAATGCACACATGTATATACTTTGCATGGCTTCAATAACATGGTTATTCCATATCGCAATAATATCATAAGCACCTCGTACAACTTCTTCAATTCAAGACAAAAGCACGGGGAGAACGTTGAACATAAACTTAGAACATGGAATAGTCATTTAGGACTTATTATGTCATAAAAGCATGATTTCTATTCCCTTAGGTATTTTCACAAACACCTTACATACACATCTTAGGCATAGGTGGATTCATCAAGATTACAAATATTCATCCACCAATTTCACATATTTATACGTTAAATACCACCATATCCTCACAATAAACATACAAAGATCCCATCTTAGGCATCATCAAACTCCAACCACATGAACATCAACCACCAACAACATAAACAATCATAATACAAAATTTAGAAGATTGTTCTTGAGCTTCATGGATGAAAGGAGTCCATGAATCAACTCACGCATACCTTAGAAGGAAGATTCTTGATGATTGACGGAGAAATTTCCTTGAAATCGGATCTTCAAGCTTAGTTACGCAATCCTAGTTGTTTTTCTCTTTTAGTGCTCTTGGATAATGAGCTTTGAGATGATAATAGGGTTGTAATATGTTTAGAAGCTAAATATTTCATAGGGTTAAGTTTAGGGACGTGTAAACAGTGTTAAAAGACTTAATTACCCTTAAAATAACTCAAAACGGAGTGTTTTTGGCACCTGGAACTGACTTAGGCGGCGGCCAAGTGATTGCCTAAGCTAGGTTGGGTGGCGCCTAACCAATCGCCTATGTTTGGTTGGGCGGCGCCTAACCAATCGCCTATCCTTACTGTCTCTCACGAAAATGGGCATAACTTTTTGCTTGGGTATTGGATTAAGGTAAAATTGGTATCATTGGAAAGCTAATTCGATTATCTACAATTTGATGGGTATAAATCAGCCAAAATACCACAATAACATTGATTTATACTCATTCAAAGATGACCCTTGCAAAATCAAATACTAAAACTTGATGGATTCAAAAACTCCTAGCTTGTATTACCTTAAGTGACTCATATGAACCTGCTTAATGCATCATAAGCTATCCTATCACTAGGATATTCATTGTAAGTCATGTACTCAAGTATGAATCACAGGATAGGAGATTTCATACGTAGGAATACTTATTCACTTCCTAGCTTAGAAACATGCGAGGTATTACAATATCTCTCCCTTAGAACATTCGTCCTCGAATGAGAATTTACTGAGAAGGGATACAAGACAATAGAACCTGAACTGAACATGAAGAACTAAAACTTGATCTCATGACTGACATGCTAAACATACTGAACTAGTGCATATCTGATGCACGGACAACAGACTCATGAATGCATGACTGAGTATGAAATGGTTAATAGGTAATAAGTTTATACTGGAAACATGAACGTGAAACTGAATAAGCTTAAGGAGAACTGTTACCTTGAGCTTGATCGTAATTGGCGGGGAAGAGGTGAGGATACTTGATATGCATATCTGCTTCTGCTTCCTAAGTTGCTCCCTCATGAGACTGATTTCGCCAAAGAACCTTAACTAGAGGGACTTCTTTGTTCCTCAATCTACAAGTCTGATAATCTAAGATTTCGACTGGAATCTCTTCATAAGAGAGACTATTCTGAATGTCGATGCTCTGAATAGGGACAACAACAGCTGGGTCACCTATGCACTTCTTTAGCAAAGAGACATGGAAGATTGGATGGACTGAGGCTAGATCTAAAGGCAACTCAAGCTCATAAGCTACCTTGCCGAAGCGACTAAGAATTCTGAAGGGACCGACATATCGGGGAATGAGTTTCCCTTTCTTGACGAAACTCTTCACTCCCTTCATGGGAGAGATCTTAAGATAGACATAGCCATTGACCTCGAACTTGAGATCCTTTCTACGAACATCTGCATAGGACTTTTGTCGGCTCTGAGCAGCCTAGAGTCTCTCTCTGATCAACTGAACTTTCTCTAAGGCATCGAATACTAAGTCAGGACCTATGATTGAGGCCTCACTAACTTTGAACCAACTAACCAGAGATCTACATCTCCTACTATAGAGAGCTTCGAATAGAGCCATCTGAATACTAGAATGATAGCTATTATTGTATGCAAAATCAATCAAAGGAAAGTGGTCATCCCAACTTCCCTTGAAGTCAATTGCATACGCCCTTAGCATATCTTCAAGAGTCTAAATGGCCCTCTCTGCTTGACCATCTGTCTGAGGATAAAATACTGTGCTGAGATGGACTTGGGTACCGAGACCCTTTTAGAATGCTTTCCAAAAGTGAGAAGTGAAATGGGTACCTCTATCTGAGATGATAGATAGTGGAACACCGTGTAACCTGACTAACTCCCTGATATAGAGTTTGGCATAATCCTCAGCAGAATAAGAAGTACGAACAGGAAGGAAATGAGCTGACTTGGTCATTCTATCTATAATGACCTAGACTGAATCATGCTGATGATGAGTTCTAGTCAAACCCGTCACGTTGTCCATGTTAACTTATTCCCACTTCTAAGTAGGAATGGTGAACTCTTGCATCGAACCACTAGATTTTTGATGCTCTATCTTAACCTCAAACTTTGCAACATCTCTCTTCATCCCACTCCACCAATAGATCTCCCGCATGTCATGGTACATCTTAGTAGCCCCTGGATGAATAGTGTATCGTGCACCATGCGCTTCTGTAAGAATTTGCTACCTCAATTTATCTACACCTGGAACACATAGACGACCCTGACAATGAAGAACACCATCTCCCCCTTGGGAGAAAACCTCAACTTTCTGATTCTAAACTGACTCTTTGAGCTTGACAAGGCTAGGATCCCTGTCTTGTTTCTCTTTCACCTTGAAAACTAGAGATGACTCTGAACTACTATGAACACATACACCACCCTTTGAAGAATCGAATAAGCGAACGCCTAGTCTGGCAAGCTGATGGATCTCCTGAGCCATCTTTTTCATACTATCCTCAACGTGAGAAATACTACCCATGGAGAGTCGACTGAGAGCATCGGCCATAATATTGGCCTTGCCCGAATCATAAACAACACTCATGTCGTAATCCTTCAAGAGCTCTAACCACCTTCTCTGGCGAAGATTGAGATCTTTCTGGGAAAAGATATACTGGAGGCTTTTATGGTCTGTGAAGACATCTACATGAAATCCATAGAGATAATGCCTCCAAATCTTCAAGGAAAAAACTACCGCTGCTACCTCAAGATCATGAGTAGGGTAATTCTTCTCATGTGGCTTTAACTGTCTGGAGGCGTAGGCGATGACCTTACCATGATGCATGAGGACACAACCTAAACCCACTCTGGATGTATCATAATAGACTACAAAATCATCTGAACTATCTGGAATAGCTACAGCTGGAGCTGAGGTGAGTCGAGTCTTCAACTCTTGAAAGCTCTTCTCGCATGAATCTGACCACTGAAACTTAATCTTCTTCTGAGTCAATCTGGACATGGGAGATGCAATAGAAGAAAATCCCTCGACAAACCATCTGTAATAGCCAGCCAAACCCAAGAAACTCCTAATATCTGATAGAGATACAGGTCTAGGCCAGTTTCTTACTGCCTCGATTTTCTGAGGATCTACTCTAATGCCATCACCGGAAACAATATGGCCAAGGAATGCTACTGATCTTAGCCAAAATTTGTACTTGCTGAACTTAGCGAATAATCGATAATCCTTGAGAGTTTGAAGAACAATCCTGAGATGGTCTGCATGATCACGCTCTGTGCGAGAATAGACCAGAATATCATCTATAAAGACTATGACAAACATGTCCAAGTACTGCTTGAACACACGGTTCATCAAATCCATAAAAGCTATAGGGGCATTGGTAATACCAAATGACATGACTAAAATTTTGAAGTGACCATACCGAGTATGGAAAGCTGTCTTTAGAATGTCACATTCTCTAACTCTAAGATGATGATAGCCTGATCTGAGGTCTATCTTGGAGAAGTAACTGGCACCCTAAACTTGGTCGAATAGATCATCAATCCTGAGAAAAGGATATTTGTTCTTGATCGTGACCTTGTTGAGTTGATGGTAATCAATACATATCCTAAGAGAACCATCTTTCTTGCGCACGAATAACACTGGCGCACCCCATAGGGAAATGTTGGGTCTGATGAATCCCTTATCTAAGAGATCCTTCAACTGATCTTTCAATTTCTTGAGTTCTGCTGATGCCATTCTGTATGGCAGAATAGAAATAGGTTAAGTATCCAGAAGAAGGTCTATGCCGAAGTCTATTTCCCTTTTGGGAGGAATGCCTGGAAGATCTTCGGGAAAGACATTTGAGCATTTATTTACAATAGGAATTGTTTCGAGGCTGGGAGATTCAGAACTGGAATCTTTAACATGTACGAGATGATACACACACCCCTTAGAAATTATTTTCCTTGCTCAAAGGTTGAAACAAGTTGACCCCTGAATGCTGAAATGCTACCCTTCTACTCTAGGATGGGCTCATTCAGGAACTGAAACTGAACTATCCTATTTCTGCAGTCAACTGTGGCATAGCAGGAATGAAGCCAATCCATGCTGAGAATGACATCAAAATCAGTCATCTCGAACTCCACTAAATCTGCTGACGTGGATTTCTAAGATATCATAACCGGGCAGTTCCTGTATATCCACCGGGCTATGATGGTTTTACCCACTGGGGTTTACTGGGCATGGATCATGAGTCTGGCTAAGGTCATATCCTCATCAAACTTAGACCCATAGAAAGATGGAGGGTTATCTGGGTGAAGTCCCAAACCCTAGCTGCTTTGGGATTGGCCACTGGATTGGCCGGAATGACTGGTGGCCATTTATTTTGTGCAGCCATGGACTGAGCAAGTGTGGTAAATGTGGCTCTAAACTCCGAATGGGAAAAATGTTCGCCCAAAGGATCTTCTGGCTGAGGAGCTGGATGGTTTCTTCTCTTTGGGGCCATGGTCTAGAATAAGAGAAGAATGGATTAGATTGAGAGTTTAACTTGTGATTATGCTCACTAGCATGACATGAATAATGAAGAAAGGGGATTTTTCCTAAAACATCTTATAGCCTCCCACACATAAATGTGGCACGCAATACACCCATGTACAAGACTCTACTAGATACAACTTTCAGACTTCCTAGGACTCTATTGAACCTTAGGCTCCGATACCAAGTTTGTTACACCCCAATTCACTAAACCGAAATGCTACACGGTGCTCATGACCCCAAGGGACCACAAGCTAACCCATGACTGATATTTGTACCTGTATACTACAAATCATGATATAATAATGCGGAATACATAAAATTGTAAGGCCATAAGGTTCAACTGAATAAAACCATGTGGGTGAAAATACCCAAAACAACTTAATCTGTAACCTAAGTTTGAACGCAAATCTGAATGTAAATCTGAAAGCCTCTAAACTATCTGAATAAGGAGTTAAAGGAACATGTCTCTAATTAACTCCATAAAACTAAACTGAAGAAATAAATAAATGTATCAAATCATATTATCCTCGAATCAATGAGGACTCACTGTGTCTCTGCAACTGGAATGCTACCGCTACTGCTGGGCTAGAGCTCGTGTCTTAGAACCTATGGAGTAACATGAAAAAAAGCACCATAGCGCAAATACGTCATTACAACTGGAGTACTGAGTATACGAGGAAGGCAGGATGAACATAAAGGGTTTCATGCATGAACAACACTGACTGACTAATATGAACGTGGGAGTGCAAACACATATATATAAAAATTGGGACCATGAATACATGATAGCATGACCTGTAAGCTAATACATGGTTTACTGAAAACTGACATGGTTGATACTAAAACTGATAACATGGACGACTGTATTTGATAGTCCTGTATATACTAAAATCTGAAGAACGCCCTGAGTTCTTTTATTGAGACTGATGCTGAAACTGTGGGAAGTAGTATTTAACCGACATGCCCTATGTATGCCATTATGGCTAAGCTGGGGTCCAATCTCTGCCCCGACTGGAGGGGTGTCAATACCATGCCACGAGTAAGGACAGCCTGTGAGTGACCCTTATCTGGCGGGTACTCAATGAGAACAGTGGGAACCCTAAACTAATGGATTAAGCCACCTTATCAACCCTAATCTGATGGGTTAAGATGTCTCAACCTATGCTGGCTATATGGTTTTGGAACACAAGGATGACTACTAAGAATCACACCCTGAACTGGCAGGTGAGTTCCCATCCTTGGGTTCACTCGGTGCTAACCTCTACACCTATCTAGAGGGACTAGACATGAATAACTGACTGTGCATGACTTAATCTTACTAAATTTTGTTGACTGGTAGAATGTTACTGATATCTGACAACTGACTAAGATCATGAGGTCTTCATGAGTCACATGACTGACTGAAGTCTATGGAATCATAGCTTGAGTTCCGATATCATGAAACATGACATGGCTTTAGGCACACAACTATAGTTTTTAGGTACAAGTACCCCCAGAATTCGATGGGAGGAAACTGATACACATGACATGACTTAATCACAAGATTTGAGTCGACAATTCATAATATCATAAGTAAGGCTTTCATAATAAGAATGATTCTCAACAAACTATCACATGATCAGGAATGCACACAACATGTATATACTTGCATGGCTTCAATAACATGGTCATTCCATATCACAACAATATCATGAGCATCTCGTACAACTTCTTCAATTCAAGACAATAGCACGGGGATCACGTTGAACATAAACTTAGAACATGGAACTGACTTAGGAGGCGCCCAAGTGATTGCATAAGCTAGGTTGGGCGGCACCTAACCAATCGCCTATTTTTTGTTGGGTGGCGCCTAACCAATCGGCTATCCTTACTGTCTCTCACGAAAATGGGCATAACTTTTTGCTCGGGTATGCAAAATTGGTATCGTTGGAAAGCTAATTCAATTTTATACAATTTGGTGGGTCTAAATCAGACAAATACCACATTAACACCAAGTTATACTCATTCAAACATGAGCCTTGCAAAATCGAACACTAAAACTTGATGGATTCAAAAACTCCTAGCTTGTATTACCTTAAGTGACTCATATGAACATGCTTAATGCATCATAAGCTATCCTATCACTAGGATATTCATTGTAAGTCATATACTCAAGTATGAATCACAGGATAGGAGATTTTATATGTAGGAATACTTATTCACTTCCTAGCTTTGAAACATGCGGAGTATTACAAAGACTAAGACAGAGACTGAGACTGTGGGAGGTAATCATCTAGCCGACATGCCCCAAAACTAAATTGGTGGGGTCTAACCTATAACCCTAGTTGGAAGGGTGTCAATACCATGCCACAGGTAAAGATCTGTTGTGGGTATACCCTCGCTGACAAGGAGCTCTTCCGTCAACCCCTCATAGTAGTTAACCCAAATGAGATGTATATATATATCCCTAAATGTGTAGGGTGCATCTTAACCTACGCTAGCTACGTAGTTCTAGAACTTAGAGATTGCTTCTAGGGATCTCAGTCCTATCTAGCGGGTGAGTCCCCATCCCTAGGCTCGCTCGATGTTGAATCCTACTCCCATTTGAAAGACACTGAACTAATTAATTGAGCTAAACTGATTAACTGAACTGAACTAATACTAGTGGTATTGTTTAGTGGAGCTAAATTGAATTTACTGAGTTCTGTTGACTGACAGAATGTACTGAGTTCTGAGAACTGTTTGTGAATACTAAAGTTATTGAGACTTACTGGCAATACTGAGATCACAGAGGTTACTGAACTACTGAGATTACTGAGATTTCTTGAGTCATATGACTGGCTGAGTTCTATGGATCGTGACTTGTCTGAGAGTATCGTGAAAACATGGCATGGCTCTAGGCACACAGCTAAGTTGTCAGGTACAAGTACCCACAGGACTCGATGGAAAGAAACTGACATAACATGACTTACTCGAACACATGACCAACAACATTATTCATAATTTATATATTGAAGCACTTCATCAAACATGTGATATGCATAAACTTGTACATAAATGGGGATTTCATAATATCATGCTAGTTGGGCACATTTCCTTCATATAGGCATTCAATCAAACACATGGTAGGCATAGTACATTTAAACAATATTGTACAACAATTAGACATCATGCTTCAATTCTAATTTCATCATTATAGGGTTTAATCGTAAGTTCACATGAATATACATCTATACTAATCAATTCCATATAAAATTGATCACCTAACATAGATTAGAATTCAATTAATCATTCTCAACATGAACAAAACAAACCCAACATAAAACTCATAAAGAAATCCATAAAGTTGAAGTTGGAAAAGAGATTCTTGGGCTTCATGGACGTAAAGAGTCCATGAATGAACACTATGCATACCTTGGTTCGTAAATACACAAAGATTGATGAAGAAAATTCTTGAACTTGAATCTTCTATGAAAAACCCTAATGTGTTCTTGAGAAGATTTTGAGAGAATAGAGTATATTTTGGTGTAATGGAGGCTCAAATCCATGTTTTTGAGCTTATATAGGGTAGGGAAATTGACACTTTTAACCCTAGAATACGTATTTTAATTCTTGTGAAAATTTCTCGATTTTCATCTTTGGCGCGACGCACCACTATCGCGCCAAGTCATTGGAACTGGACAATTGAGAATCTGCATGGTGGCACGATGCAGGGCTATCACATTGCCACCTTGTTTGAGACCTGGAAGTTTGGTGCAATGCACCACTATCGTGGAGCAACACTGGAAATTGACAATTTTTATTTAAGCTAGCTCTACAACACGTTGATGGCTCAGGTGATACACTATCTTACTGAAAAGGCTCTAACTCTTCACCCAGGTGTCGGATTTGGGCGAATTTGGTATCGATGAAAATCTTATGAAATTTCTAATATGACAAAAAGTGAAAATCTGAAAAATACCACATCTTTAAAAGTGGATTCATCTTTCAAAGAAAGCTTCTAATATTCTTGTAGAAAAATTTCAAGCTAGGAAAAGTACAGGTATTACAGGAACAAAGAAGTTCCCTTGGTCAAAGTTTTGTGGTGGAATCAGTCAGTTGAGGGCGCTACTTGAGAAGTAGAAGCAGACATGCGATCCAAGTACCCGCACTTTTTCTCCTCAAATTCAGATCTAGTTGAAGGTATTATTCTTCCTTAATTAAGTCCCTTTCCAATCAAAGATTCAGCTATATATCTATTCTTATCATGAGTGTATGCATTCTCTAAAGTAATTAAAAGTTTAGAATAATGTAGAGTCAGTTTAGTAATTTATTTCAGTTGTGCATCCTCAGTTTTCTCTGCTAGCCAACCTCATTCGAGGGAATGTTCCCAAGGGGGAGATATTGTGATACCCTAAGAATCCTAATCAATAGTAGAACCATGCTTCAAGATCATGAGAAATAATTATAGATGTTTTGGTAGTTTTATGATCAAGGGTGATATGTACTAAGGCCTCAAATATGTCCTAGCTATTAGGTGAAAAACATCCCTTACCAATTGAATCTTGAGAAGGACATTGGTATAGTAACTTCCAACGAGCATATCTTTTATTATACAAAGAATTTTTGATCTCATGACCCACCAACAAAAATATAATTGAATTATCTTTCCAATGATACCAATTTTTCCAAAATCTGGTATCAGGGTTAAAAGTTATGGCCGTTTTACAGTGAGCTATCCGAACTGCCAAAGTGCGACGGGAAAGCCGACGGACCATCGCGCCAGCAATGAACTGTCACCTAAACAATCATGACTAAGGTAGTAAGCCCATTTTCTGGCCATGTAGTGATGTTTTAAGGGATGGTCCGTCCCTGGGGTGACGGGTCATCGCCCAAATCATCGCGCACCTCCGTTTAGCGATTAAAAGTTATTTTTAAAGGGATTTTTGGCTCTTTTCCACCCTTTTTAACACCTAATTAAATCGAATCAAAGCGCATAACTCTATATTCATCCAAGCATCAAAATTAGGGTTCCTTTCAAGATCAATCCAAAAGAACAAGATTCAAACCCTTCTTCAAGAAAACTCAAGAATCAAAATATCACTATTCCAGAACCTTTAAGAAAAGCCTCCAAGAACATTCTCAATGCTTCAAAGGTCAACTTGTTCCATCGAATCAAGCCAAATAAGGTATGTGGGGTTTGAACAAGGATAATCCTTTCGTCGTTGTGCCCAAAACTTATTTTTAATTTCGAAGATACTTGATTTTCATGAGTTTTCCTATGAATTTGAAGTTGGGTTCATACCTGATGTTTCTGTTCATAAGATTTTGAGATTTTCAACATTTTAGAAGTTGAATTACATGAGTATGTTGATATTATTATTCTTATAACTGAAATTTCCAAATTTTAAGATGATTTATGAATAAAGCATGAATTTTGAAATGATTATCATGATATTGATATATGGGTCATTAAGCACTATTGACGATGGTGATTTTGAGAATTGTTATGCTACATACACCCCATGATTATACTATTTTGAAATAATTTATAAAGATTTGACCTTTTGGTCATAATAGAGTTGAAATCCACTTTACAAATGAGATTACAGATTTTATAGTTGGTTTCATTATAAATCATGAGGTTATTTTAAAGTGGATTTTTTTTGAGATTTTGAGCAAATGATTGGAAGTAGTATTTAGCATCGAGTTGGGTATGTTATTACAGTTTTATTCCCCAGAACTATGTGCCACTGTAGGTTGAGATATTTATTCCCACTATACGTGGATGACTGAGATAGTGATCACTGAGATAGATTGTACTATTCTGATGGCAAGGGTAGAACAGCCCTAACCATATGAGGGCTAGTCATGGGACACTATGGATGCTCACATGGTGTACATGTCGGTTAGAAGAACCTCCTAAATCAAAGTTTTCCAACTCTTAAAATAGTTTGTTGAGATAAAGTGTTTATTATGCAGAATGATTTTCAGACTTAATTTAGCTTACAAGATTTAAGAACAGGAAGAGAATACAAATTTTAGAACTAAGTGTAATGACTTACAAGATTTATACTACATGCTTTACTATTCATGATTTATGATCTTTAGATTTCAGATTACTCAAGCTATTTGAGTCATTTACATTTAGCATGCATGGTTTTAAAATGATGATATTGTTTTTACATATTGCATGCATCCCCATATGCTAAGTACATGCTCAAAGTATTGATCCACATATATGTTTGTGTGCTACATTATCTCATAATATAGGTTCAGGTGCTCAGTCTCAGTAATGAGAGTGACTTTCTGAGTACCTCATCTACATCCCTACAGTTGGCGAGTCCTTATATTTTGGGGACTTATGTTATTCAGCTTTCTAGTTTCATTAGTAGATGTTTTATCATTTATTCATTTCAGATAGTTGAGTCAGCTGGGGCATGTCCCAGTGACTCTCTAGATTTAGTTATTAGAGGTTTGTCGGACTACTAAATTCAGTCTTAGATTTCAGTTGTCACCTTTAGATATTTCAGTATTGTTTTTTCATCAGATTATTGGGATTAGTATTTTGAAACATGCTTAGCTAATTGAGATTGTTTTTTGCATTTTATTATGATCTTACACTCATATCCCTTTTATGTTAAGATCTGGACTAGTAGAAGCAGCCAGGGTTAGCTCAGAACTACTTGTAGTTTGGGACACCGTGTGGCATCCCGAGAAATAGATTTTAGGGCGTTATAATTGTATGCTAAACCCATTGAATTTACAATTAAGTATTGTGTTCATAATGTCATGTGTTGGCCATTATCATGTAGAATGATCCATGCTCCCTAAGTGTTTATTAAAATTCCTATGTGAAGTGAATAAGTGGAATCATCACATGTCATCATGTGGTCCCAATCATGTTCAAGCTTATGACCTACAATTGTTTGTTAAAATGTCCCTATGAATGAATTATGCACAAGTGTACATTGTTATGCTTTTCAAGATCATAATGTGCTTTACTTTTCATACTATCGAGTCCTAGGGGTATTTAATACTCAATAATTTATCTATTTACCTAGAGCCAGTGTTATTTATAGATTAGTATCAGGCATGTCATGATCAGTAGAAATTGGCCAGTTATAGAACTTAGAAAAACTCAGTAAACTCAGTCAGCCACAAAACTCAGTAAAACTTAGTATCAATCCAGTTCAGTTCAGCATAACAATTCAGTGTTTATTCAGTTAGGAGTAGGATTCAGCACCGAATGAACCTAAGAATAGGGGCTCACCTGCCAGTAGAGGGTGTAATCCTTAGAAGCAATCCTTGCATTCCATAACTACTTAGATAGCATAGGTTGAGGCATCGAACCTACCAATTGAGGGTTGATGGGGTGTTTTAACCTTCCAGATAAGGGTTTCACCATTCTCATTAGAGTACCTACCAGATGAAGATAACTCTTCAGTTGTCTTTACCCGTGGCACGGTACTAATACCCTTCCAATTGGGGTTATAAATTGAACCCCAACTCAGTTATCTTATTTAGGGCATATAGGTTAGATGATTACTTCCTATAGTTTCAGTTTCAGTCTTCAGTATAAAACTCAGTTCAGATCTACAAAATCAGGACTGTCAGATACAGTCAATTAGTATCAGTAACTCAATTATCAGAGATCTCAGATTATCATATACTCAATATCAGAAATCAGTAGTAGCTTCAGAAAGCTCAGTTATAGTATACATTATCTATATATATGCACAGTATTTCATACTCAATATTTACAGTAGTTTTAGTTATCCATGTTCTCTCATATTCAGTTACTCTATATCATTTCAGTCAGTTATTGTTCATGCGTATGAGCCCTTGTATTTAGCCTTACCTCATCTAGCATACTAGTACATTCTACATACTGACTCATACTCTTTATTTGTGCTATGATGTCTCATATTAAAGGTTCGGACGCTCAGGTTCCTGACTATGTATAAATAGATTTAGATAGCAATAGTAGATTTAGCAATGAGTCCTCATCATTCAAGGATGTTCCATTATTTTAGTTTTTCATTAGATTCAGTATTTCTGTAGCATTAAGCATTTTAGTAGTTGGAGTTAGTTGGGGGGACTATCCTATCAACTCCACTTTCAATCAGTTCAGTTAGAGGTTTTTTAGACTAGACCTTTAGACAGTATTCAGTTTTACAAATTATGATTACAGTTGATATTATTTATCAGTATTTTTAGACTTTAAACCTTATGGTATTTTAGCCTATTTTTTGCACTATTTCAATATTTCTATACAGTGTTCATAGCAGATATTAGTCATGGGTTAGCTTGTGGTCCTTTAGGATCGTAAGCACCGTGTAGCATTCGGGGTACAGACTTAGGGTGTTATAGGTAGCTCTTAGGAAAAAACACTCCCCTTTGAGAAGGTACCACTGAATTGGCTTGAGGTCTAAGCCTTCTTATTTTCTACTTTTACCTCTCCCTATTTCTCAAGTGCTTCAGACTTTTTGGTAAATTCAAAAAATCTTTTAGAGAATTGCTAGACATGACCATGGATAAAGTAGCTAATTGAATCCCCAAATTTTGACCCTTTACAAAGTAAATGATCCACTCTTTCTTTTGAGATAATCAAATATAGTACATAGTTAGAGAAGGCATGAAACTTGGTCTCATATGCCGCCACAGACATGTTACCCTGCTCCAACCATAGAAACTCATCCCTCTTCTAGATATGATAAGTGTGGGGAACATATTCCTCAAGGAATATATTCTAAAATTAAGGCTAAGTAAAATGAGGCAAGGCATCCCTATACTCCACAAATTATCACCACTATTACTTGGCTTCAATATGCAGTTAAAATTAAACAACTCCACACCATACCTTTAAATAATACCTATCTTGCATAAATATTCATGGAATCTATTAAGAATTCAAAAGCATCCTCAGACTTGGTACCTTTGAATATTGAGAGATTCATTTTAATAGATAAATGAAATAACCCATGCTTATCAACAGTCATTACGGGCGTAAGTACTTATATTCCATATACCCCCATTTTTATCCATCTTTGGTACTATTGCAATGGTACGTTGTAAGGTTGGGGGTGGAGCTGTACGAGCCAATAGAGTGGAGCCAGTGCCTACGTAACTACCTAAAATCCTAACACTTATTGAATCACCTCATAAGATAAAGGCATTTGAGCTGCACAACCTACTCTTCTTTCTGAACAAGTATTAGGGCTTTCTGTTGTGGATGAGAGGTTGGTGATCTTTATTTGACCTTCTTTATACTACTGATGGGGGGAGGGGCATGTTCCACATAGGCACTAACATTGCAAAAAATATGATTTTAATTAGTCCAGGGGGTAATAGGACCTCCTTTAAGTTGGAGAGTGTCTCAGCAATTTCATTTATAGTTCAGGATGGAAATGGTGCATTTTCTCAAAATATTGTCTTAAACTTTTGCTACATTACTATTAAAATATCTTTTTTCTCATCAACACAAATATTATCATTGATGATATTAACGATATCCATCATCACATCATGAACATCTTCTTTTTCTACCTTCTTTTTCTCTTCTTCTTTCTCCATTTTCTTCTCTTATTTTGCCTCTTCTTTCTTTGTTTCTTCTTTTTATTCTTTTTGTTTGTCATCTTTTTTATCAGATTCTTCTTATTTGTCTATTTCTTCTTCATCTGTTTTCACAATTTCTTCTTTATTTTTCTTAGCTTTTTTGAAAAAATTCTATACAAGAATTCACTACAAAATGAATAACAAATAAAATAGAGTAAAATGGAATAACAAATAAAATAGAGTAAAATGGATCTGAAATTATTGGAACTTTATTTTAACCTATCTTAGTACCAAAAATTAAGACCTTTGCCGTTGGAGAAGAAGATGAAGCAAAAATAGAGTTTGAGATTTTTTCTTGGAAGAAGATGAAAGAAGAGGAGTGGGGAGGAGAGAGAGAAGATGTTTTGCTTAATATTGAAAGAAGTGGAGGGTGTTAGGTGTTTTTTTATTACATTCTCAAAGTTTTAAAAATGATTAAAAAAAAAAAGGCCCCTTAGCCCACGTATGGACCCCACTTTTCCACTTTTTGGACCCTAACACAAAAAACTAAATGAAAAAAAATTTAATGGGCATTTGGAAAAATAAGTTTTAAAAGTGGGCACAATCCCAATTCTTCTCTACAAACATGGTTTTTTTATCACCACTTTATAAGATTAATTTTTTAAGTGGGGTAGCATATTTTTATCGCATAAGATAACAATTATGATCTTCTATTTTGTCAATTTGCTCTAATACAATGTGTGATAACGCTCAACTTACACTTTAATTTAAGTGCAAGGCAGTTGTCGTTAATATATTTACCTAACTCTTTAGTCGGAGTTGAATCCACGAGGGACAATGTGAGTTGTGATTGAATTAGCTCAAAATAATAAACACTTGTTAAATTCAAACCTAGTGTAACAGAATGTAAGAATGGTGGGGGGTGTATAATGTCACAACTAAGGACTATTTTTGGATTTTTCAAGTACTAATTCGGGTCTACGAATAATTAGAGTTTAATTAATTAGGCACGGAACTTGGGATTATGTTTTCCTAGGGGCAAGTTATGCATGGGAACATGATGATTCGGTGTATGCTCTAATCGCTGATGATATGGTAGGCTAGGTTGAAATTCCTTGAGATTAGTTTGTCAACATAGTCTCTAAGATTTCACTCATTGACCCTTTCGAGTACCTAACGCGAGTGTGACAAATAAAGCCACTAAATACCTCAATTGAGCATCCCTCTTTCAAGGATGATACCCAAGATATAGTCAACCTCACAATCACTCTTATGTCTAAGATAGTGAAAGTTTAGCAAGTTATGTTGATAATTGTCTACTATTGCTTTGGTTCGTACATCCCTCTTTCACAGATGATATAGGTTCCCAAAGCTCACCCAAACCCTTCTTTCAAAGATGGTTTGAGCTTTAAAGAGCTTGGGATTTTCACCCACAAATCTCTTTGGGTATTTG